>NC_045153.1:2581753-2601875 GCF_900700415.2 Clupea harengus | reverse complement strand
CTACATGTGATGAGAGAACGGAGCAAGTTGGGATGCTGGGAGATTGAGGAAACATAACCGCCTTTGGAAGACAAAGGGATGCAAGGCCAACACAGAAGAGACTTACACTACACTATGGAGGATATCTCCTAATCATCCCTCCTTCTCTCTCTCCATCATAGCGTGTTGTGTGTGCTTCAGATCTGTTGCATAGAATACGCAGAATAAAGCGACCCTCTACCCATCAGACTGGCATTCCATCGAGTCCTTTGCTCAATCATGCAACCGCAACTAACTTCAGAGGTGAAATAGAGGTCTGCTATGATATAGCATAACAGTGGGGTTTTCACATGAAACACAACGATCTTTCAATACTGACTGTCTCTTTCTCACACTCGCACGCCCACACACACACACACTAAAATTACACACACACTCTCTCTCTCACACACACACACACACACACACACCTCTTACCTTTGTCCTTGTGCCCAGCTGCCATTTTGCCTTCCTGAAACAGAAACAGATAATTTATCTCCCTTAGCTACGAAGCTCATCATTAACCATCATAATCATCACTCCCCCCCCCCCCCCCCAAATGTTTCACCTTCCTTATTCCTGACCTGACGCAGAACTAAATTGTGTGTTATTAAAGAATATATAGATAGGGCTATATTTTGTGTTATTAAAGAATATATAGATAGGGCTATATTTTGTGTTATTAAAGAATATATAGATCAGACTATATTGAATGTTATGAAAGAGTATATAGGAAGGCCCATGATGTATGTGTGCTGCCTCTTATTGTACACTCACCCATATGTATACCGGTATGTTCTACATCATGTGCTGTTTAAGAATGGAGTGATCTGTTGTATTTCTACTGCCTTTATACAGTGATATGTGTTGGCTAAGAGATTGTGCATAAACTATTATTACATAGATCATTTCTGCTCATCACAAAGTAGGTCTTACCTCAGTCTGGTGTTTCAGCTATGGGAGTGAAGTTGTAGTTCCTCTGCTTCTAAGAATCTTAACACACCAAACACACACAGGCTGTTTCTCCTGCAGACTGGACACTCCTGCTGTAGACAAGCTTTACACACACTGTGACCACATGACAGGAGAAAAGGATCCCTGAGTGTTTCACCGTAAACTGGAGAACTCCTCTTCAGAGAGATACGGAGGCCATTTTCTCTCCCAGTAACAGTCCCTCGTCTAAAATGGCTGATCTACCGACTTCACTTCCTCTCTCAGTAGTGCTGGAATCCTGAGTGCTGAGTCTCTGGATTAGTCCTTTTCTCTCAGTCCTTCCTCTTATTACTAGTTTAGCACCTGAGTCTCTGTGCTTCTCTCCCAGTCCTGTGCAGCTCCAGCAGTCTTGGGTTTATCTGATACACTTCAGACACCATTTACATCCATTTACGTCACCTTTGTAGATAAGTCATCTTGGAGGAGAAGGAACACACAACTACTCCGCTTTGATCAAGTAATAATGGAAGTGACACGCACGGGATGAAGTGTGTATGCAGAGAGTAAAACCTGTTCCTCTGGTCAAACAGGAGAGAAGCGGAAAGGAATGTTTGTGTGTGTCACACCCTGTCTAAAGTAAAAGAGAATTGAAATATAAACTAGAATATGCATTTCCTGAAGGAAATAGCAGTGCATGAAATGCAAAAGTTAAGAATGGAAGAAGAAAGAAGGAAAGAAGAGTGAAATGAGGAAAGAACAGTGAAAGAAGAAAGGAAAGAAGAGTGAACAAGAGTGGCTATGGATAAAGACAGTAAAGAGAGTGAAGAGGGAAAAGTTTGAAAGAAAGAGAGAAAATGGACTGAAGTAGAGAGATGGAGTGTAAGAAAGAGGAGTTGGAGAGGGATAGAAGAAAAACAGGTGGATGGAGGTTGGAGAGAGATAGGAAATGAGTGAAAATAGGAAAGAGAATGGACTGGAGGAAGGAGATGTTAGAATGATCGATGGATAAAGTGGAAGATATAGACATGGCATGGAGGAAGTAAAGGAAATAGAAGGGAGTTGATAGAAAGTAATTGAAAGGAGAAAGGAAAAGAAGAGTGAAAAGGGGGAAATATTGAAAGAAGGAGAGAAAATGGAGTGAAGCAGAGAGATGGAGTGTGAGGAAAGATACAGTAGAGGACTGTAAAGTCAAAGAAGGCTGACAAAAAAGTTGACAAAAGTGTAGGAATTGATGGACAGAGTAATTGAAAGAAGAAAGGAAAGAAGAGTGGCTATAGATACAGAGATAAAGAGAGAGTGAAAATATTGAAAGAAGGAGAGAAAAATGGAGTGAAGCAGAGAGATAGAGTGTGAGAGAAACTAGACTGAGAGAGATAAAGAGAAAGTAAGTAAAGTAAAAAATAAGAAAAAAAAGTATTCCTAGTTATACAGTTGAATGGAGAGGAACAGAGAGAAGAAGAGCCTTGGAACCTTGGCGCAGGTGTCAGTAGGTGGGTTTCCATTCAGCTCGTTCGCATTAGCTATGCGCATTCACGGTGATTCGCACAAACCAAATGCGCATCAGCGACCGTTTCCAATCACTTGAGTCCTAATTTGGAGGAAGAGTTTTGTGTAGGCTATAATGAACGCCCTCCTCTCTGCAGTCAGAATAATCAATACTGTAGCAATTGAGCTACTTACTTTAATAGCTGCTAGAAGGAGAAGGCGTAGAATGATTTTACATATTTTACACACTCAGATAGCAGCAAATTCAATACCCATACAGATCTCTGAGCGCGGTCTTGGGAGTTTTTTAATTTGGTGAAGGCCCACTTCACTGATCAGCTCTGGGTGGAAAACTTCAGGCTAACCAGGTCAGGATTCGAAGAATTGTGCCAACTGATAGGCCCTGCTGTGTCGCCTGCAAGTGTTTGCTGCCGAAAGCCTGTCCCCACAGACTTTATAAACTCGCAACATGCACAGAATACTGTGTTGTGGGAGAAACTTTTGGCGTAAGCAAGACTACTGGCCATACAACCGCAACAACCGCACACACCATGTCCCGCAGGTGTTTGGTGCACTGGATGGAACTCACGTTCCCATACTTCCCCCAGCAGCAGGCTATCGGGTTGTCAACCGTAAAGGATGGCACAGTATCATTCTTCAAGCCCTTGTTGATGATAAATTGATATTTAGAGATCTCTGTGTGGGAACACCCGGAAGCGCGCACGATGCTGCTGTGTTCGCCTCCTCCTCGCTTTTCAGGTAGGCTAAAGGTTTTGGAACCATTTGTTTAATTTGATATGATAGTAGTAATAATAATAATGATAATAATGATAGCCTAATAAAAAAGGTAGGCTACAGTTAAACAATATACCTTCAAAGTTTGCACGTAAATCAAGTTAATCGGTTAGCCTACAATAAACTAGGTGTCTATGGGCAATGAGGGGAAACAACACACAGAAAGCATAGATACAGTGGGGAAAATAAGTATTTGAACCCCTGCCGATGTCGCAAGTTTGGCCACTTGCAAAGAAATGTGTGATCTATAATTGTAATGGTAGGTGTATTTTAACAGTGAGAAATAGAATATCAACAAACAAATCCAGAAAACTGCATTTTATAACATTTATGACTTTATTTGTATTTGATGCAGAAAATAAGTATTTGAACCCCCAAGCAAACAGCAAGAATTCTGGCTCCCAATGACCAGTTATGTGCCCAAGAAGCACACAGATTAGTCCTCATTAGGCCTAACAAGGTACACCTGATCTCAACTGGTGACGTGTATAAAAGAAACCTGTCCAAAGAATCATACTTCACACCTTCAACCTCACCACCATGGGCAAGACCAAAGAGTTGACCAAGGACGTCAGAGATAAGATTGTAGACCTGCACAAGGCTGGAATGGGTTACAAAACCATCAGCAAGCAGCTTGGTGAGAAGCAGACAACTATTGGTGCAATTATTCGTAAATGGAAGCAACACCAAACAACTGTCAATCGCTCTAGGTCTGGGGCTCCATGCAAGATATCCCCTCGTGCGGTATCGGTGATCATCCGAAAGGTGCAGAATAACCCCAGAACTACACAGGGGAAGCTTGTGAATGATCTCAAGGCAGCTGGGACCACAGTCACCAAGAAAACCATTGGCAACACACTACGCCGTAATGGTTTGAAGTACTGCAGAACTCGCAAGGCCCCCCTGCTCAAGGAAGCACATGTACAGGGCCGTCTGAAGTTTGCCAATGAACACTTGAATGATTCTAAGGAGGATTGGGAGACAGGATGTGGTCAGATGAGACCAAAATCAAGCTCTTTGGCATCAACTCGACTTGCCGCGTTCGGAGGGGGAAGAATGCTGAATATGACACCATCCCCACCGTCAAGCATGGAGGTGGAAACATTATGCTTTGGGGCTGTTTCTCTGCCAAGGGTACAGGACGACTCCACTGCATCGGGGGACTATGAATGGGACCATGTAATGTGGAACATTGGGCTTGAACCTCATTCCCTCATTCCCTCCCATTGAAAACGCAACCTTAAGGATTTGGAGAGGATCTGCAAAGAGGAGTGGACCAAAATCCCTCCTGAGATGTGTGTAAACCTGGTGACCAACTACAAGAAAAGTCTGACGTCTGTGCTTGCCAACAAGAGTTATTCCACCAAGTACTAAGTCATGTTTTGCAAGGGGTTAAAATACTTATTTTCTGCATCAAATGCAAATTAAGTCATGAATGTTATAAAATGCAGTTTTCTGGATTTTTTTGTTGATATTCTGTTTCTCACTGTTAAAATACACCTACTATGGACTTCCGGTGACGCCATGCTGAAGACAGCAGCCTGAAAGTTGAGCTCCGTCCAACCAAATATTTAACAACCTAACTTTTATTGAAAACTCGGCAAAATACAGTGAATCCATGATGGCAACGTCTTCTAGAAGTAAATCTTCAAGCAAACAGGAGATAACAAAAGAGAAAAATGAAAATTTGAGACAAAATCAACCTGCTAGCAATGATACTCCTAGCCCTGGCACAGAATCGAAAATACTATCAGAGCTAGAAAAGCTAAGGTCAGAAAACCGAGAGGGGCATAACCAGACCAAGCTATCCCTTACGAAGCTGGAAACATCAATAGAAGAGCTGAAAGGTGAAATGACAAAACTTGAGAAAAGAACCACGGAGGCGGAAGATCGTATAAGTGCTGCTGAAGACAACGGGAGAAGGTATGCTAGAGCTATACGTTATCTGCTACGCCGAGAGATGAACCTTTCAGCTAAATGCGAAGATTTGCAGAACAGGACAAGACGCAACAACCTGAGAATATACCGTGTACCAGAGGATAGTGAGGGAAAAGATGTGAAGACGTTTGCAAAGAAGTTGATTCAGTCAGTCTTCAAACCAATGCCTGATGTGAATTTGCAAATAGAGAGAGCCCACCGTTCTCTAACAACCAAACCTACAGACCCTGCTGCCGCTCCCAGGTCCCTCATCGTTAGATTCGTGGATTACTCCGTTAAAGACATGATTCTTCGACAAGCATGGAGCCAAAAAAAACTCATCTACAACAACGAACAAATATATTTCGATCACGACTATTCCCCTGAGTTGCAAAAGAAAAGAGCACAGGTGAGAGAGGTCATTAAACAACTAAAAGTGAAGAACATCAAGGCTAAATGCCTCTATCCAGCACAACTAAAAGTGACCATGGAGTCAGGTGAACATACCTACCATACGCTCACAGAGGCTCTTCCGACCCTTTTGAAGTTTGATATCCATCCACGAGTCGACGAAAGGGCACAGATGGAAGACGAAATGTCCCGCTACAGGTGGAACATCGTGGGTAAGAGACGAGAGGAAAAGGTCGGAATGCTACCAAACGCAGATCTCAGGGCCTTCTTCAGTGAAGCAGAGTGAAATCAACGCCGAGTTTTATTTTTATTTTTATATATTGGATATGCATAAAACCAACAATGTTAGGACAAGTACATTTTTCTTTTCTCAATGGATGGACGGACCTTAACGGAACTGTGCGTGAATACGCAAAATGAGCAGCAACCGCTCCACAAAATGGACGACAGCAGCGCAAACACTATGTGTGACCCCCACGGAGGAACAGTCACCATTCTCCACCCGGGCTACATCTGGACCTGGTTTGTTTAGCTTAAAAGCCAAGTTCAGGCTTATTGCAAACCAGTTGGGTATGTGGAAGTTTATTGTTTTCATTTATCGCCTTAATAGGTATTATTTTCTTTTATGTTTGATTTTTTATTTTCACCTTGAGATTATTGACGGGCTGTTATTCTATGCAACTTGCTTTGTGGTTGGGTCTATGTTAAGGAAAACAACGAGTTGGTCATATAAGGATACTAACACATCATTTACACAATATGCAGGATATGAATAATTTGAATTGCATTAGTTATAATGTAAAGGGCTTGGGCAATCCAATCAAGAGAAAAAAGATATTGAGTCAACTTAAAAAATTACACTGTTCAATAGCAATGATCCAAGAGACCCACCTGTCAGAAATAGAACACCAAAAATTAAAAAGAGAATGGGTGGATCAGGTCTACAGTTCTTCTTTTGAGAAGGGGAGGAAAAGGGGAGTGGCCATTCTTTTAAATAAATCAGTATACTTTAATCATACACAGACAGTTAATGATAAAGAAGGTAGATATATTATGGTAAGAGGGACTATTGATGGTATTAAAATAACACTGCTGAATTTATATGCCCCAAACGGTATTGACTTCTTTAAGAATATAGCGACGTTATTAGCAGATAAAGCAGATGGGATTGTATTAATAGGAGGGGATTTCAATTGCATCCTGAGACAAAATATGGATAGGCTTCCAGCAGAAAATGGTTCTGTATCTAGAAAGTCCACTACTCTTCGGGCAATGATGTGTGAACTGGGATTGGTGGATGTTTGGCGCCACTTGCATCCCAGGGAGGACTTTACTTTCATGTCACAGGTGCATGGCAGTTACTCTAGACTGGACATGTTCCTGATGTCTGGATCAGATCTATACAGGGCCAGTGTTTGTAAAATAGAGCCAATCACTACATCAGATCATGCCCCAGTCATCTTGAAGATAAATATAGGACCAAATAAACAATTCAAATACTGGAGACTCAATGTCTCATTGCTCAATGACGAATTAGTTAAGGAAGAAATACACAAAGATTTAATAAATTACTTTGACATAAATAATAACGGAACTGTCTCCCCCTCCATCTTATGGGAGGGGGCTAAAGCAGTGATGAGGGGAAGCATTATCGCTATTTCTTCCAGGCTGAAAAAGCAAAGGTTAGCTCAACAGGATAAATTAGAGAGAGAAATTAAGAAACTGGAGACAGAGCATCAACAATCCAAGAAGCAGGAAGTACTGCAAACATTGAAAGAAACTAGGAAAAAACTGGATGATCTTTTAACCTACCAAACAGAGGGAGCATTGCGATTCATAAATAGAAAATACTATGAAATGGGAAACAGAGCAAGCCGCTTACTGGCTTTCCAGCTGCGTAAAGCTCAATCCAGCAGGACAGTGCACAAAATAAAGGGCCCAGACAGTGACAAGATATTAACACAACCAAAAGATATTACAGAGGCCTTTGCTTCATACTATAGAAGGCTATATGAAGAGGAAGCAGACCCCCATAAAAATGAGAGGATGGAGTCATTTTTTAAATCAATTAAACTGGCAAAATTAACATCAGAAGAGGCAAACATGCTGTCTTTACCAATTACAGAAGAAGCATTTAGAGAAAATATCGTAAAACTTAAAAATAATAGAGCCCCAGGCATCGATGGTTTTTCAGGAGAGTACTACAAAGCATATGTGAATGAGCTGACCCCAGTTTTATGCAAAGTTTATAACTTCGCACTAACAAAGGAGGATCCGCCTGGGTCGTGGTCAGAAGCAATAATAAGTGTCATCCATAAGGATAATAAAGATCCAACCCAATGTGCATCCTATCGTCCAATCAGCCTCTTATGCGTAGATCTTAAAATACTTACCTCAATTATAGCGAAGAGAATTAAAAACTACATACATAAACTTGTTAAACCATATCAGACCGGTTTCATTAATAATCGCCAGGGCGTTGATAATGTCAGAAGAGCCCTGAACTTACAAGCAAGTGCAGCCAAAAGGGATACTCCTTCAATGCTTCTCAGCTTAGATGCTGAGAAGGCATTTGATAGGGTTGACTGGACCTTTCTCCAGCAGACCCTCAGATATATGGGCTTCAATAATACATTTGTCAAGTGGATTGGTATAGTCAGAGTAAACGGTCATTGCTCCGACTTCTTCCCCCTGGGGCGTGGTACCCGCCAGGGAGATTCTATGTCCCCTTCTCTATTCGCATTGAGCTTTGAGCCTCTAGCAGAATTAATAAGAACCAATCCCCTCATACAAGGCATATCAGACGAAGGAATGATTCAACATAAACTAGCTTTATTCGCAGATGACATATTATTATTCTTAGAACGCCCCATGGTCTCTATTCCTACACTTCTAAATAGCTTAAATGATTACAGTGCTGTGTCAGGATATAAGATCAATGCAAACAAATCTGAAGCCATGATGATAAGTGGTGAATGGCCTTCACAATTAGATGAGTTGGTCTCTTTCAGGAGATCTAAGCAGGGATTTAGATATTTTGGTGTTATTCTCACTCCAAAACCAACACAACTATATTCTGAAAACTATAGCAGACTGGTTAGAGAGATCAATCAAGATCTTACCAGATGGGATGTATTGCCCTTGTCACTTTTGGGTCGGATAGAGTCGGTGAGAATGAATATCCTACCAAGACTCCTTTTCCTGTTTCAATCTCTGCCTATTCTAGTTCCACAATCCACATTTAAGCTGCTTGAAAAACGTATATCTAAATTCATATGGCAAAACAGGAGGCCCAGAATCCGTCTGAAAATATTGATGACAAGCAAAGAGAAAGGAGGACTGGGTCTACCTAATCTAAAAATGTATTACTGGGCAGCCCAGCTTAGAGCAATAGTGGCGTGGATAGTCAATGATGAGGAGACTGGGTGGGTATCTATTGAACAGAACTCTTTACCAGGGATATCAATATCTACTCTTCCATTTCTAAGTAAGCAGTCTCAGAAAAAAATCAAAATAGATAACATATGGGTCAAAAACACACTAAAGGTCTGGAACAATGTCCAAAAGCAACTAAAGGGATCTGTAGCCTTGTCAAGGGCAATGCCCATACTAGGAAACATAGAGTTTCTCCCATCTCTGGTTGATAATACCTACAGAAGATGGGCTGAGAAGGGACTAAACATTATGAATCAATTATTTGATGGAAATACTTTAAAATCTTTTTCACAACTCCAAGACAAATTTGACTTGCCCTCAAGTGACCTATATAGATATCTACAGATACGACACTACATTACAAAGCACACAGACTGGGATATTATTAAAAGACACCCTATTAATATTGAGATCCACTTCATACTTAGTTTTCAGCAAACTGTGTCAACCAAACACCAAGTGTCTCATATATATAAAAGGTTGATGATAGACACATCAGATAACACTTTACATATTAAAGGACAATGGGAAATGGAACTTAACACAACTATAGATGATGATACATGGGAAGATATGTGTACTGCGTGTCACAAGGGGGTTGGTAGTCAGATGTGGAAAGAATTTGACTGGAAGGTGAAGATAAGATTCTTTAGAACTCCTCTGAAAGTATCAATGTTTAATAATAATGCCACTGACAAATCTTGGAGAAATTGTGGTATGGTTGGGGACCATACCCACATATTCTGGGATTGTCCCGTGATACAGACATACTGGAAAGGCATCAAGGAAGAGTTGGAAAAAATCTTTGGGACTGATATTCCCCTGGACCCTTTGCTCTTTTTACTGGAAAAAACACAGGAAGAATTGTTTACTAAGGACCAGTGCTATATGTTACATATTTTGTTGATGATTGCTAAAAAAATTATTACTATTAACTGGATGAAGCCTACCCCTCCTACAATAGCTCAATGGATACAAAAAGTCAGACAGGTCAATACAATGGAAAATATGACTGCTATCCTTCAGCTAAAAGTACCTATATTCGTACGAAGGTGGACACCTGTCATTCTTTACCTGAATTAAGAATATCAATCTGCCTAACTTGTGATGTATCTCTGTAAAATGACCCTACTGTATGTATCCAATGTATGTGATGACTAAAAGCCCAACCGTAAGGTGACTGTTTTTGTTTTGTTTTGTTTTGTTTGGTGTGTCTTTTTATTTAATGATTGATGTTGTACCGCAAAAAAATTGCCTGTAATGATCATCATGGGCAATAAAGTAAAAAAAATAAAAATACAAGTGGCCAAACTTGCGAAATCGGCAGGGGTTCAAATACTTATTTTCCCCACTGTATATTATACTAGTATATAACAGCAACTGCATATGCTGCATGAGGTGTGGTGTATTAGCTGGCTGTCTGAGAAGCAGTAGAGGAACATCACATTCGGGGCAGCCAGCAGCACGGTTGTCTCTCACTGCAACAGGACGTAGTCTACAGTCCAACTCCGAACATAAACATAAACACAAATGACGCGAATCGAATAACTAGGTAAACCACCTCCCTCTGGCGAATCGAATTTTATGCGCATTGGGGAAGTTAATGCGCATCGCACGCGTTTCCAACCAGGATTAAATATTCGCATAGAGAAAATGCGCATTAAAACATGGGATGGAAACCCACCTAGAGAAGCACAGGTGCAAGCCAGTTTAATGACCCTATTATGATGTAACAATGGCCCAATGTAAGTCAATGGGAACATTTGTATTAGTTTTTCATTAACCCTCTATACCAGTGGTCCCCAACCACTGGGCCGCGGCCCGGTACCGGTCCGTGAGGCATTTACTACCGGGCCGCAAAGAAAGAATAAATAATTCATATAATTTCCGTTGTATTAATTATTAGAGTCTGTTTTATTTTGAAAAACGACCAGATTTTCCCCGACGTAACATTCGCCCGTGCCTTTTGACACGTCAAGACACTTGTCTCGGTCACTTGATACGTTACTCAAAAAACAAGCCTGCAAACTAGCAAAAATGAGTAAGAATCAAACGTCCTTTGAGGCATGTGTCCGCGAGTGTCCGCGCCCCCCACTTTGAGAACCACTTCTTTATAGGATAAAGTACAAGTCAGTACAATGGTGAGTTGTATTTTTCATGCACTTAACATTCGTTTTTATGCCGGTCGCGTTATTTTATTTTTGCTGTAGTCTATTTATCTGCCGGTCCGTGAAAATAATGCCTACATTAAACCGGTCCGTGGTGCAAAAAAGGTTGGGGACCCCTGCTCTATACCCCAATAGAATTCTAGAACACTGCAGCATATTACTGCGAAAACCAGAGAATTCCTGTATTTTTTGTTATTCTGTAAACAAACAGTTACAGTTAGAAAACAAAAGAAAAATTACAATTACAAGTTTGTTTTGTTTGAAATGGCATAAATTGTTTGTTAATATGATATCAAATATGTATTAGTGACATCTACCAATATTAAAATACATAGCTTTACATACACCCTAAAGTTCAAATTTATAAGTTTTGAACCGTACTGCAGACCTATTTATTACATTTAATATCATCTTAATGTATTTAATTAGTATTTGTTTTATATTTTGTAAATAAATAAATACATATTAAACTTAATATTTAAATATTAACACTACTAAACCATATAGATAACCAAAATGTTTGCTAATTTGATGGAAAACACCGACCTCTATGCCTCTTCAAATGCATCCTGGTGCAATACATTTGTGGAGGAGGTGAAGGTGTTTGTGGGAATAAACATCCTCATGGGTATCCATCATTTTCCCTCTTATCTTGACTACTGTTCATCTGATCCAGCCTTACAAGTGTCCTATGTGGCAGACACCATGCCACGAAATAGGTATGAGGAGTTATGCAGATACCTACTCTGTTCAAACCCAGGGATAGCAGACTCTGGTGACAAGCTTCAGAAAGTGAGACCATTACAGTTTTTTCCAATCATTTTCACACTTGGTTCAATACCATGTACACTTTCTCAAAACACTTAACACATCCAGCATATCAGTAGACTATGTGAACTAAATGGGATACTTTTCCATTGCTTAGATACAAAATGCAGTCAATGACCACTTCTTCCAAAATTCATGGATACCTGTCTCAGTCAATGTTCACCACCAGCAAAACGCTGTGCAACTACAGCATTTTTTTTTCCAGATATTTAGATACTCTGTTCAAAACAGTTAACTTTCAGTTGAAAACCAGACACAATTCAGATCACTGTAGATGGAAAGATGCTGTATTTTCAGACAAATTAAATTATACACTTGAAATAAGAAAGATTTAGTTTTTACTGATGTATTCATAAATGTATTTAGTTTCCATCTTTGTTTTGTTTGTTTGCAGCCTTGCTACCAACTATACTGCAGTACAGCATTTGCGTTGAAATGTACATGTATGTAAAATATAGATGTAGGTGTCACTGAAGACATTTTCCCACTATTACTGCTGCATATGAAAGGCATGGGCCATCAATGAGAGAAAGTGACCCCAAAAGGGAACTAAAACAAACATGTCTATCCAACGTGATTTACAATATAATCTTTCATAGCCCAGGAATTGAACCCAGGTCAGCTACTTGTTAGTTAACAACACAATCACTTATCACACCTGGCAATCTTGCCACACAAAACTGGTATCTACAAACCAACAGAAAAGTTTGTTCTTACAGTTTTTTCCAATAATTTTCACTCGTCTCAATACCATGTACACATTCCCAAAATGTAATCCAGTAGACTATGTGAACCAAACTGTGGATACTTGCCCCTATGGTTATATACAAATGCAGTCAATGACCACTTCTTCCGAAATTCATGGATACCTGTCTCAGTCAATGTTCACTACCAGCAAAACTCTGTGCAACTACAGCATTTTTTGATGATGTTTAGATACTCTGTTCAAAACAGGTAACTTTCAGTTCAAAATCTAATTCACAGTAATTTAGATTACTGTAGATGTAAAGATGCTGTATTTGGACAGACAAATGAAGTTATATGCTTGAATTAGACATTATTTTAATTATTTATTTTAGCAGAAAGTTTATTTAGATTATTTTAGTTGTTTTGGCTTGCAGACTTCTTACTATCTCTACAGAAGACAAGCATAGATGTTGCTGTTCCTGAAGAGTTGTTTCCACTATTACAGTACTGCTCTATATGTTACAGTTTTTCTCGATTGCTTACACACATTTAGCGAATCATGGGTCAACTTAATCTAATGCTCACATCTTCTTTGCACAGCAAGAGTCTTCTCTGGCGAATGGGTTAACTATTTCTCATTGCTTTCACACAAATTTCTTTGAGTTTTAACACACTTTTCAAAACAGTTAACACACTTCTCAGAAAAAGACACAAAACCTAATTGAATAACCATGTCAACACATTGCAGACACTTAGTAGCAGCCTACTGAAACTGCTCTCTATATTCTAAATATCGTCAGCACCTGTGTGAACTCTCTGTGCACAACTAATCAAGTAGTTCTCAACCTCTAAAAGATGTCAATAGATTGATTTTGATACCAAGCATGGATCGAGGAGGCCGCCACCAAAAATAGTGCAATAGGCTGTAAATACTGTAAATATACAGTAATCAGAATTCTACCGTATATGTTGTAAATTACTTTAGTGAAACTACAGTACTACATTGTATTGTGGCAGCACACTTTACAAAAGTATAGAAATGGTTGTTGCCAAGAGTGCAAATACAATGAAACACAGTACAGTAAATTGACTGTAAAGGCCAGCAAAGTTTCATTGTCATTGCCGAACGTACAAACAATTGATGCGACAGTATGACGGGCTCAGGTTTGGCTGAACCCTTTGGCCAGCCTCTCTCATGGAGAGGTCATGATTGACTACGTGATCAATGACTGTTGCCCTAATTTCATTAGAGCATCTTACACCGATGCCACGTCCCCTGACAGGGGCCCCTCTATTTCTACCATGGCCTCTTCCTTGTCCTCGTCCTAGTCCTTGCTGAGGTACACACTGGCCCACACTGGTGGCAGGGGGAGACTGTTCACTGCAGAACGGATTTGACCTTTTTACTGTATATTGAAACCTGTCATTTTGACTTCTTACAGTATCCAATGTAATGTGGAAAAAAGTAAATAAATATTTTTGTGTCAGAATCTTTGCCATTTTATACACAGTTGAACAAATGTAAAATCAATGGTGTTGACAGGTTCTTGTTTAGAATATCTTTTACAGTATTTAGCAATACAAAAACAGAACTACAATATTTTATGTATACAAATTATCAGATTTCAAATACTTTCTGACAGTATATTGTCAAGAGTGCTCAGTACAAAACCCAAATTGTAGTATGTTGTCAGTGGTAAAATAGTCAATGCTGTGAGGGTGTTGCACAAAAGTTGAAGTGATGGATTCAGAGGTTGATATTGATAGCTGTAGTTTGAATTTTGCTATCCATTGTTAAATAAATGAGAAAACTTACATTTTCAATTGAGCACAAATTGTAGGTTTTGGTGGAAATGTTTGGTTTTGATGGGTGTGTGATAAGTTTTGAGAAGGTGGTGTCATTCTGCAAACATCATATAGTGTTTTGGTCATTTCAGCTTCTGTTAAGGGCTGTGTGTGAGCTGTTTTGAAAAAGTAAACAGTGAATGGAAAAATGTGCCAAAGCAATCGAGAAAAACTGTAATCATAGGCTATCACTGAAAGACAGTGATTGAAGAATGCAATTGAATTTTTTGTGAGAAGCAAACTAACATATGAACACTGTCTTCAGATACTTGGCTTGGATTGATGTATTTCCAAGATGCAATGCAACATGCTATATTTGCAATTGGCAGTGCTTCAAGTTGTTAGTGTTTTTTAGATCACTGTAATCTGAGAGAGAACATTTGCTAAAGTTACGGCAGCATGACTCACTTTTAAGTGAAGTATGAAGTGTTTTGGTGGTTGTAGTGCATTTTGCACCAAAGGTTAACTGATATGCTGAGGTGTGCGTCTGTTAAGACCACTGTGTGAAGAGTTTGGAAAAAGTTTACATGGTATTGACATGGTAAAAACTGCAATGTGTGTCCTCCAGGAGAACGTCCTTAAACTTCTTTGACCATGGAAAAATCTTTCAGTAGGTGAGGCCATGATTAAATTTGACGGCATGTTACTTTGGAAACAGTATATGCCTAAGAAACCTGTCAGATGGGGTATTACAGTAAGATTTGGTGTCTCTGTGACTCCCTGAAAGGATACTGTTTAGCATTCAATGTATAAACAGGCAAAGAGGGGTGTGTGGCAGATGATCTTGGTTTGGGATAGAGGGTAGTAATAGATCTAATGTCAGACTACCTATAGAAACACCACCACTTGTAAGCTGACAACTTTGTATCTTCAATTCCGTTAGTGAGAAACCTACTCTGTCCTACTGAAGCTTCCTTACGCTCATCAGGCCTCTCGCTGTTCCTCTCCCCCATGTCCTCACTTCTCTCTGCTGCCACAGCACCCTCACTCACTTCTCTACCCTCAGATGAGCTGGAACACCCGACATCCTGACACATAAAAGAAAAAACTATCCTATTATTGTAAGCCATCACAGTGGATGCCATTTGTGTTTCACCCATTTTTATGTCACAACATCAGCTCAATATCCCAGTGTGAACTACATACGGACAAACTATAGCACATCTACTATACATTTGATGTAGTATTGATGTCCTATACCATGGTCATGAGCACTGATTTCATTGTGATTGGCTTTCTACAGCTTAAAAGCTGTACAAGCTTACATTTTAACATCACAACATATTACTAGCTGGTTGTTGAATAATCTGCTGAATACCTTTCCGATATGAGGTTTTAAATATATTATAAATGGTTACCCTGCAATTTATTGTCTTTAGCTACTGTTGTTACCGTGAGCTTACAGCAAAAAAAAGGAGGGATTTGAATAACTAGTAGAGAAAAACGAAGAATAATTAGAAGTGAAAATGTTATTTATCTAAATCTGATCAGTTTATTAAGTGATGAGGCTGATGCAGTCAATAGCTGGCTATCAACCAACTCCTCAGACTGGCTCGAACTCCTCAGACTAACGTGACCTCAGTCAATGTGTAGATAGCTAGCAAGTCAGCTGGCAAACTAGTAATGGAAATTGAGATGACGATCCAAATTTTAAAAGACATTTCTTCTGAAAAACAGAAAACACAGCCGATTACCCACGTCGTCGTTATTTGTGCACAAAATAGCTCTCACCCACAGACGCGGCTGCTTGCTTCGTAGGTTGTGAAAGTCACTAATTGACCGTCATTTCCACAAGTGAGGTAACGTGAAAATTAGCTTTATTTGACATCCTCAAAGACCAATTATTAAATGTTTCATATCTCTGCAAATAAAAGTGTCATGAGTTTACAATCCATTCAAATTTCATTGATCTAGCTATGTCTTTTGGATTACTTTGGATCTGGATCTGCTTTGGATCTGCGATGAGGCTGGTGCTAGTTGTAAACCAACACTTTTCAGTGACCGCCATACGAAGAAGTTACTGGAGAGTTAGCTAGTCAGAAAAAAACAGGAGGATACTTATATTACTATTTTTAATACGTTTTTTTTATTTTGACTTCTCAAACAGGATCGTTACTGTCATACAAACGTGATTAGTCGTCGTCATTGGTGCACAAAAATATGGTCTCATCCAGTGAAGACAGATGCAGACGTCGCTGATTGCTAGCCTTTACTGCAAGAGACGCTGTAATCCCCAGGCGATCTGTCAGTAGCGAGGTTTAGTTAACAAATACTTCAGAAAAGTCAATGACAGCATACCCAGTTTCTGGTTTCAAAATAAAAGTTAGATGTTCATGTATCCACTGGCAGGGTATTATTTCATGAATTAATGTTGAAGTATAAAAACTGTGTCTTTAAAAGTTGCGGCCGGCCGCGGCCGCGGCCGCTATGGTGAAATTCTAACATGCCGTCGGCGGCCGCTATGGTGATTAGAGGGTTAATATCTTAAAAAGTATAAAGTTTAGAAAAATGATAGCATAAGTGTCCTTTACAAGACCTACACTACAAACCCGTTAAGCGGGTCGAGCTGAATTAAGTGCAGAAGTTCGGTACAAAGAATAATAATAAGTATAAGAAACGAAGCAATACCAATACAGGGCATTTCATGCACTGTAAAAAGAAAGAAGAAAGAAAAAGAAGAAAGTAAAGACTAAGGCTTGTAAAGCAGAGAAAAGGTTCGTCCCTGACCAAGATACACTTCAGATACCATTTACATCGTCTTTGGAGAAAAGTCATCTCGGAGGAGAAGGAACACACAACTACTCCACTTTGATCGAGTAATAATGGCAGTGACACGCACGGGATAAAGTGTGTGTGCAGAGAAGAAAACCTGTTCCTCTGGTCAAACAGGAGAGAAGCGGAAAGGAATGTGTGTGGGTGTCACACCCTGTCTAGAGTAAAAGAGAATTGAAATATAAAAAAGGAAGGAGAAGGAAAAAGAAGAAAGTAAAGAAGAAGAAAGTAAAAACTAAGGCTCGTAAAGCAGGGAAAAGGCAAAACACACACATAACAGTGTATGTTTGTGAATATTTGTGTTTGTGTTTGTGTTTGTGTATGTGTGTGTGTGTGTGTGTGTGTGTGTGTGTGTGTGTTTGTTTGTTTGTATGTGTGTGTGTTTGTATGTGTTTACACAAGGCTCGGTGATGGGACCACTTCTCTTTGCCATTTACACCACTTCGCTGGGCCCTATCATCCGCTCGCATGGTTTTTCCTATCATTGATACAGTCAACCACCGCATCCTTCTGTCCATACTGTCAAGTATGGGCATTTCTGGCAATGCGCACTCCTGGTTTGAATCCTACCTCACTGGGCGCTCGTTCAACGTGTCTTGGCAAGGTCAGCTGTCTGTACCTCACCTCCTCACTACTGGGGTGCCCCAAGGCTCGGTGATGGGACCACTTCTCTTTGCCATTTACACCACCTCGTTGGGCCCTATCATCCGCTCGCATGGGTTTTCCTATCACTGTTATGCCGATGATACTCAACTGTTTCTGTCTTTCCCTCCTGAGGACACCACTGTCTCGGCGCGGATCTCGGACTGTCTTGCTGATATATCCACATGGATGAAAAACCACCACCTTCAGCTGAACCTGGCCAAAACGGAACTGATTGTCTTTCCAGCCAAACAGGCCATCCACCACAACATCAGCATCAATATTGACTCCTTGTCTCTTGTTCCATCCAAAACAGCAAGAAACCTCGGGGTCAATATTGATGACCAACTGACTTTCACGGACCACATTGCCTCTGTCTCTAGGTCTGCCGCTTTGCGCTATTCAACATCCGCAAAATCAGGCCGTACCTAACTCAGTATGCCACCCAGCTGCTGGTGCAAACCTTGGTGAATTCCCGCCTTGATTACTGCAACGCCCTCCTAACGGGCCTGCCGGCTTGCGTGGTGAAACCACTACAAATGATCCAGAACGCGGCGGCGCGTCTGGTGTTCAACCAACCGAAGAGGGCACACGTCACCCCGCTACTCATTGACCTCCACTGGCTGCCTGTAGCTGATCGCATTAAGTTCAAGTCACTTATGCTCGCCTACAGAGTGCTTGATGGTTCTGCTCCCACCTACCTAAATGCTCTTGTAAGGGCAAATGTTACACCCAGGACGCTGCGCTCTTCAAGTGAGCGTCGTTTGGTACTGCCGTCTGTGCAAGCACTGCAGTCCAGACTATTCTCATTTGTAGTTCCACGTTGGTGGAATGAACTACCCAGCACTACCAGAGCAGGGGCGTCCCTCTCTACCTTTAAGAAGCTTTTGAAGACCCAACTCTTCAGAGAGCACTTCCCGTCCTAACTGGCACTTCGACTAGTGCGTAACTTGCAATTACAGCAGTTACATTTCTGCACTTCTTTCTTTCTTTTTTATTTCATTTTGTTATATTTCTTATGTAAAGTAGTATTTATTTATTGTTACACCAGGTTCTATTGCTCGTAGCTTGAATATTCTCTCCCTTGTACGTCGCTTTGGACGAAAGCGTCTGCTAAATGACTAAATGTAAATGTAATGTGTGTGTGTGTGTGTGTGTGTGTGTGTGTGTGTGTGTGTGTAATGACATTGCTTTTCAATGCCCACTTTCACTCAAAGCAAAGCAGCTCATCTGAACTCTACACAGCAGGCAGAGTACAGAGACGCGGCCAACTACTGAGGTCTAGTCGCAGGTTGGGCTCTGCTACGCTCTCCATCTGCCAGTCAAAGGGAGGTTCTTTCTTCCATCATACTGTTCATTTGATTGTCATTGGATCTCCCTGCTTAATGGCGAGTAGGCCGTCTAAGTGGCCGTCTAAGTGGCCGTTTGTGTATTGTGTTCCTCTGTAGTCGGAACATTCCTTGTGGGGGGAGGAGCTGCGCGTCATCGGAGTGCTACCCGGGAGCATTCCTGTTTGACGGAGCCTGCGAAGAACCACAAGTGCATGCCAAGAGACTTAAGTATAAGTGTTTATTTGGGGTCATGTGGGCCAACCTGCTCTTTTTGTTCTTGGATTCTGACTGACAATCAGAAATCAACTTCTTCTAGCACACACACTCCAGGTCAAGAAGTGATGCTGCAGCATTTAATTTCACTTGCAGGGTTTATTGATCACTGTCACACCTCTGAAGTTAACCCCACCCTCCCTTACTCTACTCTAATAGTGGAACTTCTTTGGATGGGCCCTTGGGAGTCCATGACAGACACAAGAACAGACAGAGATTCAGAGTTAATAAATATATATTATAGTCAATATGTAATGCCTCTTATATCTATTTGTAATTATTGCTTTTATGTGGACTTAGGGAAACATGTCAAACTTCTGGAGTGTATTCTGTTAAGAGGAACTGGCCTGAGGGAGGGGAAAGAGTTCTCACCTCTCCCCTGGTCATGTCAGAGTGCCTTTGATGAGTTCCCACCTCTTCCCTGGTCATGTCAGAGTGCCTTTGATGAGTTCCCACCTCTTCCCTGGTCATGTCAGAGTGCCTTTGATGAGTTCCCACTTCTTCCCTGGTCATGTCAGAGTGCCTTTGATGAGTTCCCACCTCTTCCCTGGTCATGTCAGAGTGCCTTTGATGAGTTCCCAC
>NC_045153.1:2494274-2581455 GCF_900700415.2 Clupea harengus | reverse complement strand
GTCTGATGGGTAGGGGGTCGCTTTATTCTGCGTATTCTATGCAACAGATCTGAAGCACACACAACACGCTATGATGGAGAGAGAGAAGGAGGGATGATTAGGAGATATCCTCCATAGTGTAGTGTAGTGTAGGGTTAGTCCCTTCCAAAGGCGGTGATGTTTCCTCAATCTCCCAGCATCCCAACTTGCTCCGTTCTCTCATCACATGTAGCGGTCGGTGCCTCCACACGGCAAACCCACAGCATAATCCTCTCACAGAGATTCCTCTAAATCTTCTGCTGTATAGCACACAAGTCACCATCAGTTATAGGAAGGTAGAATACACAACTTAACATACTGGGTGTGTCTCGGAGTCTGGTTCAAGGTGTAAGGTGGGGCATATTAGGAAGGGGAACAGTATGGGGTCTAACTAGGTATGAAAGGGGTGAAAGTCTGCAAACAGGAAGGGCTGGCTGACCATTTGAATGTTAATGAACGTGGCGACAGTTTACTAAATGTGAATGTGATACATTCTTCTGGGTGAAGGATTCACATGAGTTGAAAAATACCAATATTCTTCAGTATGTAGGTGTAATTTAAGTGTGTGTTTCGGAGAGAGAGAGAGAGAGAGAGAGACTTTGACTTTGACTTTTAAAATCCTTTCTTTAAAACACAATTTGAAAACCACTGATCAAAACTCTGGAATAAACCAATCCATTTCACCTGTTGAAAACAAACCTCCTAAAGTAATTGATGTGTGTGTGTGTGTGTGTGTGTGTGTGTGTGTGTGTGTGTGTGTGTGTGTGTGTGTGTGTGTGTGTGTGTGTGTGTGTGTGTGTAAAAGAGAGACTGAGTAGGTATGTAAGTGTAATATATGTGTTTGTGTGTGTGTGTATAAAAGCGTGAGTACGTAGTATTAATTTAACCCTCCTATTATGTTTGGGGTCAATTTGACCCTATTCAATGTTTAACGTCTCTAAATAAATAATTGACATCATTTTTTTTGCTTCATATTTAATGACTTTTCCTAATTTAATGGGGACAACTGGGTAAACACAAAATTAACATGATGATATGTTTTCAATGTCCTGTACACATGCTTTACGCATAGGTGTTGTTTGGGGTCAATTTGACCCCAGGCTGTTTTAATTGTATAAAATATATAAGAAATATCAACTTTTTTCATCACATTGTTTTCTATTCTTGATAACAGAAATTGTTTTTTATTCCAAATGTTAAAGATAACAACAATATGTTCTTAGAAATATTATGAAGCCATAAAAACACCAGAAGGATATCTTTTAGGTCAATCAGTGAGATTTTATGGTGATCTGCATATTTCTCCATAGTCGCGTAACATGTATTCTGGATGTATAAGAGGGGTGGGTGGGGGTATTGTTTTATTTAAAGGGCTATTTAGGTAGTCAACAAACAAACCTAAAGTACCTGACACATACATTTGGGAACACTTTTTTAATTATAATAATGTTTTGGAGGTTTAAATTGCTGGGGTCAAATTGACCCCAAGGATAAAAGATGTTGGTAAATTTGAAGGTAATAGGAGGGTTAAGTGTGTGTGTGTGAGTGAGTGAGACAGAGAGAGTATGTACGTGTCATTTATGTATGTGTGTAAGACAAAGAGGGAGTGAGTGTGTAGGTATAATGTAAGTGTGTGCGTGTGTTTGTGTGAGAGAGAGAGAGAGAGAGAGAGAAAGAAAGAGAGAAAGAAAGAGAGAAAGAAAGTGAGAAATAGAGTGAGTATGTAGGTGTAATTTAAGTGTGTGTGTGTGTGTGTGTGTGTGTGTGTGTGTGTGTGTGTGTGTGTGTGTGTGTGTTTGTGTAAGTGATTATGTGTGTGAAAGTCATTAACACAACTCCTTGTTCCCCAATAGATTTCAAACTGGTCACCCCTGATCCTATTGTGGAGGTTTCTGTTGGTGATGATGTCACTATTCCCTATCACCTCTCTCCTGAAACCAGTGCTGTTGCCATGGAGATCAGGTGGTTTAAGGGGACAGACTGTATCTACCTGTATAAGAATGGTCATGTGACAGAGGGGAGGGGCTATGAGGGCAGAGTGAGTGTGAACACCCAGGAGCTGCAGAGAGGAGACGTGTCTCTGAGACTGAGAGAGATCAGATGGGGAGATGGAGGAGTGTACACATGCCAGGTCATCAGTGGAGAACACAAGGAGGAGGGAAGCGTCTGGCTGTGTAAGTCTCCTGTTCCTCTGCTATAAAAAGCTCAGTGCTGTCATTCATGTCACAAACTAAACCTGCTCACACTTACACTCTCTAACCTGGTTACGCTTTCATACTGCAAACCTTCACAACCTACCCCTTTCTCTCTCTCTCACACACACTCTCTCTCACACACACACATACAATAATCCAGTCCAGTATCTATCGTGTGTGTGTGTGTGTGTGTGTGTGTGTGTGGGGGGGGTATTTGTATGTGTTTGTGTGTTTTAGAGAATGGCTGACTGAACTATCATTGTGGTGTTTTTATGTGTGTGTTGTGTTTTATGTCAGTGGTTCCCAAACTGGGCTGTATGTGCCCTCCGGAGTGTGTCAGAGGTCTGTTGGTGTTCATGAAACAGATTCAGTAATGGTGGAGCTAACATGGCAGATGAACAGTTTCCAGTGTGTGTGAGTAGTCAGGCTGCTGAGGTTTGGATGTGTAGAAGTTTCTGGAGTGATTAGGTAGGGACACCAGAGACTAGAGAGTTGGAGTGACCCAGGTGTGAAGTGATGAAAGCATGAATAAGGGTTTCAGCATCAAGAGACGTTAGTGAGGAGTGGAGATGAGCAATGCAGTGTAGGGGGAGGAATGCTGACTTAGTTATGGGATGTGTGTGTAAATACTAGGGCTGTCTATCGATAAAAAAAAATTAACTAATTAATCGCACATTTTGAAATTAATTAATCGCGATTAAAAGACTAAATCTTATAAATTAACTTCATACAGCGTGTATTTTAGACACTGTTGTTTAATTGTTTTTTTTTAAACACTATGGTGGTCCTCCGCGGTAAATCGATCATCTAACCTGGGACTGCTTTCTGTCGGGTGCTTTGCATTAAGGTGATAATTTAAAGACGAGCTGCTTCTGTGATAGCTAAATTCAGCTTGACAAATGCTACATACAACTTTTGTCGATTGTTCGTCATTTTGGCTCTTAAACAGAGACTTTCCTCCCAACAATCCCTCAGCTCTCTCCATCTTCAACTACCGCAGTGGTTCTCAAACTTTTTCTGTCATTCCCCACTTTGAACAAGGGGGGCTTTTCAAGCCCCACCTGTCCCTCATCGCTCCCATAAAATGATAGGCCAAGCTTAAAATTGTCAATTATTGAAATAACCTCAAGTAATAACAAATAGCATCTTATTTAGGTCAGCAAATGTATATTGCTTGGAGTGATTTAATGTTTCATGTTGTAGTGTATTGTTGCTATGGACACGCACACAT
Organism: Clupea harengus; assembly: GCF_900700415.2. NCBI lineage: Eukaryota > Metazoa > Chordata > Actinopteri > Clupeiformes > Clupeidae > Clupea > Clupea harengus. The sequence goes on along the minus strand of NC_045153.1, from coordinate 2,578,011 downwards.
GGACGGATTATGAAACCATTGGTCAGGACGTGTAACAAAATACACCGCTTCCAACCACAAATAAGAGATACATTTAAGCCACTTCTGATATTAACAAATACAAAGTCTAAAAACAATTGACAGCAAGCAAAGTTAATAACAGCGACTTCACGCAGAGGCTCTGGTTTAGGGCCCCCCTGAGCTCAGGGGCCCTTGGGCCTGGGCCCGTTGAGCCCGTTCGGTAATCCATCCCTGCACGCACACAGTATTGTATTTCTCTCTGTTGACGGACTTTTACTTACGTACTTTACCTACACAGCCCTAACTAAACTAAAGTAAAAAAAAATTATATATATATATATATTTTTTTTAAGTTGCGTTAACTGCGTTAAAATATTTTATCGCGTTAATCGCGGCCGCATTAATCTCATAGATTAACGCGTTAACGCTGACAGCCCTAGTAAATACACAACACACATAACTAGTTCAGGGTCATGGAAGCACAGAGTATCTAAGTGCTGTTACACACTGGTAAGTCATGTGTTACACTGGACTAAACAGTCTGGTTAATGGTGTAGCATAACATAACAAGAGATATATTCTTAATGTGATCAAAAGTGTTATAATGACTGATAGTTGAGAAGAGAGTGTTGGTTTTGCTGCTGCCTTCAGTAATACTGTTAGATAAGTAGACTGAGCTAGTAGCATGAAGATCATCTCTGTAGTGTTTAACACCATCAGTGTTGAGGAAGTTTAATTTTCTACTAAACACTGTTACGGCCAGCCTCGCTGACTGCAACATTGAAGACAAAAGAGTCAGAGGGCTCGTGTCTAGGGGGTTTATTTATTTAACAAAAGACTAGTGCCACAGGTTCACAACAGTAGACCTCCGTCTTGGCGTTAGGAGCAGGACGTGAGATCACTCGGTATTAGGCCAGCCGCTCATCCACGGCAGGACACGCTTTATAAAGGGACGACTCCGCCCCCGAACCCAGGTTGCACCTGAAACCTATTAATCAAAAGAAAAGAGCAGGCACAAAGTAAACAGAACTACGCCACCCGGAGGTTAAAGAGGACTGTAACAAAGACACACTCAGGGCTCAGAGCAGCAGCTTCCACTGATCTGAGCTGTTGTGGAACAGAGAGTTAAGGATGGAGGGAACAAGCCTGCTGTTCTGGAGAGGAACTCCATTAAGTGCAGTGGAAAGGAGATGAGAAAAAAGGAGAATGTACCCCACTGACAGATATGGGGGTATCAGGACTACACAGAGGTAGAATTAGAGTTAAACCCCTCTGGAGACTGTTTTGGTCCACTTCAGCTCTCCAGAGGCCTCACCTAAGCAGGGGCTTACAACACACAGTAATTTGGGACATGGGGATATTAGGACTATGCAGGGGTTCACAAACAGCGTAAGCTTGTGAAACGCACACATTTACAAACACACACATTACAGATAGGGGGGTATCATGACTACAGGACTTGAGAATACACACACACACACACACACACACACACACACACACACACACACACACACACACACACACACAGACAGGTGAAGTTTGGGAACCACTGTAATATGTGTTGATGTAATGTATGAATGAATGAGCCTGCTGGACGACACGAAGTGACTTTTAGTCTGACTTTAGAAACATTTATGGCGTCAGAGTTAGATAAAGAATTAGATAAATCTTAAGTATATAAACCCTGTGCGATGTTAGTGAAATTGCTTCACTTTCATCCTTGGCTGTGAGTGAGCCTGATTGCAATTATTACTAAATAAATGTACTGATCTATAACTCCGGGGTCCTGAGATAACTTAAGAGAAGTTTCACCTAACATGTGTCATATGTGTTGATGTAATGTGTGAATGAAGATCAATCTAGTGTGAGTTTGTCACCATTGAGCCTCATTAATGATCTCATCTCTGTTTCTAGTTTCTTTAGCTCGGTGGGAAGGTAAGTACCAGAGAGGAGTTGGTGTGTTTGGGTTTCATTAGGAGGGAGGGGGGTCATCATGGTCATCAGGCCTTAGTGAGCATGTACACACACACACATACACAAACAAACGCACTGAAACAAACACTGACAGGTCAAGTTTGTGAACCAATGTCATATGTGTTGATGTAATGTGTGAATGAAGATCATTCTAGTGTGAGTATGTCTCCATTGAGCCTCATTAATGATCTGATCTCTGTTTCTGGTATCTTTAGGTGATCTGGAAGGTAAGTACCAGAGAGGAGTTGGTGTGTTTGGGTTTCATTAGGAGGGAGGGGGGTCATCATGGTCATCAGGCTTTAGTGTGCATGTGTGCACACACACACATATACACACACACACACACACACACACACACTCACACACACACACACACACACACACACACACACACACACACATAGACAGGTAAAGTGTGGGAACCACTGTCATATGTGTTGATGTAATGTGTGAATATAGATCATTCGTCTCCATTGAGCCTCATTAATGATCTCATCTCTGTTTCTGGTTTCTTTAGGTCTGAGAGGTAAGTACCAGAGAGGAGTTGGTGTGTTTGGGTTTCAATAGGAGGGAGGGGGGTCTGTATGTACTGTATATGATATGTGTGTCTGTTATATATGTTATATATATATATAACTTTCATCATATATATATAACTTTCATATATATATAGTTATTAGTGGAGAACTTGACATGAATGCAGTTTCTTTTTTAAAAAACATGATCTCACACACACACACACACACACACACGCAAACACACACGCAAACACACACACACACACACACACACACACACACACATACACACATACACACACTTAAACACGAACACACACTAACATACAGACACACACACACACACACACACACACACACAGACATGCATATAACTTTAAAATGTAATAGAGGAGCACTGATTAGTTGGAACTGACTTGAATGCAGTGTCTCTTTACACACACACAAACACACACACACACACACACACACACACACACATACATACAAGTAAAGTGTGTGAACCACTGTCATATGTGTTGATGTAATGTGTGAATGAAGATCATTCTTGTGTGAGTTTGTCTCTATTGAGCCTCATTATTGATCTCATTTCTGTTTCTGGTTTCTTTAGCTGATGAACGTAAGTACCAGAGAGGAGTTGGTGTGTTTGGGTTTCATTAGGAGGGAGGGGGGTCATCATGGTCATCAGGCCTTAGTGTACATGTGCACACACACATACACAGACACACACTTACACACACATGTATATATATGATATATGTATCTGTTACATGTTTATACTGTATATCAACTTAGCAGTGGACAACTGATTAGTAGAGAACTGACTTGAATGCAGTTTCTTTTTACAAAGCACGCGCTCACACACAGACACACAGGAACACACACACACACACACACACACACACACACACACACACACATACTCACACACATACATACACATACACACACACAGACAGGTGAAGTGTGGGAACCACTGTCATATGTGTTGATGTAATGTGGGATCATTCTGGTGTACGTTTGTCTCCATTGAGCCTCATTAATGATCTCATCTCTGTTTCTGGTTTCTTTAGATGATCTGGAAGGTAAGTACCAGAAAGTAGTTGGTGTGTTTGGGTTTCATTAGGAGGGAGGAGGGTCATCAGCCTTAACTATAAATGTAATAGAGGAGCTCTGATTAGTGGGAACTGACTTGAATGCAGTGTATCTTTACACACACAGAAACACACAGACGCAGACGCAGACACAGACACAGACACAGGCAGTGTTGATGTAATGTGTGAATGAAGATCATTCTAGTGTGAGTTTGTCTCCATTGAGCCTCATTAATGATCTCATCTCTGTTTCTGGTTTCTTTAGATCCTATAGGTAAGTACCAGAGAGGAGTTGGTGTGTTTGGGTTTCATTAGGAGGGAGGGGGGTCATCATGGTCATCAGGCCTTAGTGAGCATGTACACACACACACATACACACACATACACACACACACACACACACCCACACACACATACACACAGCACAGGGCCGGCCTTTCCTACAGGCGACATAGGAGGTTGCCTAGGGCGCCCCAATATTATAATATTTTTTTTTTACTTTTTTGCGCCCTCTTCTATATCTCCAACCAATATTTTGACATTCAAAAAATAAATCTCGCAGAAGGGTAAAATGAGCCAAAAATCAAAAGAGGAAGGTGTACGTACCTCCTTGGTGTTGTCAGAACATGCTAGCACATTGAGGGGTATGGTTAGAGTTTGTGTGTCCAAGCAACTTCGACGAAAGGAATAACGAAGAGACAAAAGCCATCCGGGGCGCAATTCAAGAAGAAAAAAAAGGAATAAGAAGAGAAAAGTGCCAAGGAGAAAGGTAAATCCTTAAATCCTGTTCTTAGCCAAGAATGCATCCCAGATAAGAAAACTCTCATGAATGCCAGAATTGCCCCGGGCATTTTAGTGGAGTTAAGAACAAAAGATGCACCTTATCATTGAAAGCCTTCCTACTACCTGTCACATAGTTCTTTAAGGATTTTACAGAGGCGGTGTTACGTACCGGCTCAAGTAAGCAACATAAACTGGGAGACCACGCACAATTTCAATAATTATAAGTGAATTTAATACATAATAATATAAGTTAAACACAGACTAGAAATTATGAAATAGTAAAGCATTTAAGATTAGATAAGTGTGGGGTAAGTCAGTGTAAAGGAATAACCAAAATGTGGTGTGGATCAGTATAGGAGAAACCAACAAAACACAACGGAAGCCAAACGCCGCAAGGAGGAGAGAGAGACTGCCATGTTGTAATCGTAGCCCTTTTATCCTCCAGCCAATCACGCGCACCTGAGCAGGACAAAACCAATATTCCCATCTGCCCGTGGGCCGGGTTAGCTGGGCCGTCACAGGCGGGTATATCAAAAATGACATGTCCATTTATTATACATTATACAAAAAAGACATGATTAAAATATGAGGGCCAGCCAGTCATAAATTACACCAGATGAAGCCAATAGCTAGTGCAACAACACTACAAATACCTTTACTCGTTCCATAGCACACCCATTAAGGAAGACAAACACGGTCAACGAGTAAGGAATACTGGTGAAAATCCAAGTGTTGTATTGTCAACTTTAGGCTGTATGTAATCTTGCTAGTTAGCTAACGCTAGCTAGCCAGTGCAAGTTATCGCCATTCAGTCGAAACACCAGGCTATCTTTAGCAAAAAATAGCGCAAGTTCAGCTTTACCGCAATTTGCGTAATTTTCGTTGTGTCATGAAATTGAAATTTGAGTAATTATAACAACGTTAGTTTTGGTGTAGCAAGCTAGCCAGTTTAATTAGACATGATTCAACTAATCAAGAGCTATTCATCTTGGAATGACAAAAGTATGTCAGGCTGTCCAAATACACCAAAATGCTTTATAACTACATAATAGCTACATTTAACAAATAATGATAATACATACTTTTATTGTATCATTTTAGATTAACTTTTAAAATATCTGGCACCACCTGCTGCATCGTGCACTCTTGCCCTTGCAATGAATAAAGGTGCAGTACTTTACTGTAGAACTGTTAAGAATAGGGTCAATGATTTTCCGTTTTCCAAAAAATGAATTTTCCGTTTCACATTTTGATGAATTCCGTTTTATTCTGTTTCGGCTAGTTTTTTTCACCTGATGTAGATTGATGAGTGAATAATATGTGACCCAGACCTTCTAAGATTGTTGGTTGTCAGCCATCAACAGAACAGAAGACTAAAAAAAATATTATTTGCAGGCGATTGGGAAGATGAGCGAGTGAATGTGACAGGCTGTAGCGAAGGTGTGTGTGTGAAATGCATCAACCGTTGAACATGGCCGGAGCGGAGTTCAGCACAGACGTGACATTTTCTCAGTGATTTTGTTCTGTAATTAATGTTTGTTCATCGTTGTTGTGGTTATTTGAAAGAAATACAGAAATGCAAAATACCTTCCGAAAGTTGCAATCCCATGGTGATTCTTTGCGGGGGGGGGGGCGCCAGGAGTGAAGCTTTCCTTGAGCGCTAAATGTGCTAGGGCCGGCCCTGCATACACACACACACAGTTTTATGCAAAAGTTCAGGCACTCCTGATAATTATCATTATTTCAGATTATAATCTGCTGGTCTTTCAAAGCAGCAATTTTACATAATTTACACTTCATGGGAAAAGTCACATTTCAGATCTGTAATAACATTTATTGAATTGACAGAAACAATGCAGTGTGCATCATAACAATAACAGATGTGTTAAAAAATGTGGGCACCCCAGTGGAATAATCACATCAATACTTGGTAGAGCCTCCCTTTGCTAAAATAACAGCCTGTAGACGCTTCTTATAGCCACTGAAAAGTCCCTCAATTATGGCTGCAGGTATTTTGGACCATTCCTCCTTACAAAATGTCTCCAGTTGAGTAAGGTTTGATGGCTGCCGAGCGTGGAAAGCCCGCTTCAGATCATTCCATACATTTTCGATGATATTCAAGTATGAGGGCTGGGATGGCCATTCTAGAACATTGTATCAGTGCATGAATTCCTTGGTAGATTTTGAACAATGCTTTGGATCGTTGTCCTGCTGAAACAACCAACCCCGGCGTAACTTCAGCTTCCTGACTAAGTCTTAAACATTGTTCCCAAGAATCTGCTGATCTGGGTGGAATCCATGCAACCCTCAACTTTGAGTGTCCCGTCATAGATTGTTTAGCCAACAACTGTACAGTCCACACAACGAACGCGAAGTCCTATCGAAAAAGCGTGTTGCCTTCCTTGTCCTCCTTGTCATACCAGGGGTTTCCCTCTCTCAGGATTCCAGTCTCTACTTCTTTAATCAGATCCTCCACCAATCAGAACTCACGGACATAATTGATTAGTGCAGTAGTCGTAATTCCATACAGAAAGAAAACATATCCACAGCAGCAATTAAAATAATAAAACACACAACAGGTATCAGGAAAATTCATATCTTATGAAAAGTAACATGTGTTTTTTAACCCTGTTACACAAGCTTAAATTGGAGGCGAGAATTTACAGTGCAAGAGGGAGAAGCCTCATCTCACGGACATCACGATTGCAGATAACAACATCACATACCAGCATTGTTCATGCACCGCAGGGAAAGATTAAATTAATTCAATGACAATAATGTGAATAATGAGTATGCCTATGATCATGTAGGCTTAGTTGATTACTTTAGCAGAGGAAAATTCCAACCTAACAAGTTCCATTTGGGAGACCCAGAGGTGAACTGTCCCCCGCGCCCCCTCCCCTTCTCCCTTCTCACTCAGGATCTGTCCACGGCACCTTCTTAGCGAGCAGGGGCGCCTGCAGCTGCAGGGGGCGCCAATTTGCCAATTCCCCACACAGTGATATGATAGATAATAGAAAACCGCTTCGCCCAGATGATTCTTTTTTTTTTTTTAAGTGCTCGTCCCAGTTCGCCCCTGCCCAATACCGCCCCTGCACAGACTTACATATAAACTTAGTAGTGGAGTGCTGATTAGTGGAGAACTGAACACAAACACACTTTTAGACACCCATACAGACACAAACACACATTTACAACCCCCCCCCTCACACACACACACACATTTGCAAACCCATACAGACACACCCATATAGACACACATTTACAAACACACTTAGACGCACTGTTACGCCCGGCTCGTGGGGTCGCAACATAAAATGGTAGACACAGACAACGTGGTAGATTGTAACAAAAAGGCTATTTATTTACTACAAAGGTCAATCCAAAGGAAAAGTCTAGGGGTTTTCAAAGATGTGTGGATGCGTGTCGTAGGTATGTAGGTGAGTAGGAGCATTTGCCAAAAGTGTGTGTGAGAGTAGCGGAAGCTGAGAAGGGGTCTCCCATCAGACGTAGCAGTGCTTTTATATCCACACCTGGCGCCAGGTCAGCATGCTCCGTTGAAGGTCCACAGCCTGCTGCCTCCATGTGGCCAGTATAGGGACTGCAGGCAGGGTGCGCAGGGGCACAGGGGGTCCTAACACACACACATATAAACACACATATACACACACAGACGTAAACACACATATACACACATGCGCAGACACAGACATATATACACACATGCACAGACACAGACACTTGAACACACAGACGCATCAAACATCAAAACTCGCATATGAAAGATTCGTCGTAGGCCCAGGCTTGGTTCAAGTTAGCTTGTTCAGAATAACAGACTTGTGGAAGACGGCTTAGCGAAAGAATGTGTTTATTCGGCCACTAGCCACGGTCACCTCGACACAGCACGGGCATGCACGAGGCACGTGTGCTGCTAGGCTTCTGGATTCAAGTAGGTCTTCTTTCAATACATTACAGAAAGTACAAACATTTATAGTGTAGAATTAACAAGAAGGGGTAAGGGGAGGGGATGGGTGTGTCTGGAGGTCAAAAGGGGATGTCTAGCCTGAACAGGCCTATGGAAAGGTAGGGCCATATGGATGCTAATACCTTTGGCTTCAGCCATCTTGTCTTGGCTGTAGACAAAAGCCAGCTAATGTCTCTGGCTCCAAGACACACAAAAGCCAGGAACCATGTCTGATGGCTCCTCAACATGGACAAAAGGCCAGGAGCCACCTTGATGGCTCTGGCCTGGTGTTATGCAAACTACCTTGTGGGGGTCGAATTGATATTTGGTCTTTTAGGTAAAGTTATAGTCTGATATGAAATTCACCTAAATCTAACACATAGATACATATACACACTTAGACGCAAACACACACACACACACACACACACAGACAAAAACAGAGACAAACAGACACACATAGGCACACACAGACGCAAACACTCATACACTCACAAAGACAAACACACATATAAACAAATTCACACACACATACACACGCAGACACAGAAACATATGCACACACAGATGCAAACACACATATGCAAATACATATACACACATACACATATATACACACATGCACCCACAGACACACACAAACAAGCAAACATATACATAATTTATCGTTTCTGTGTGTGTGTGTGTGTGTTTAATATACTTAAGTGTGTGTGTGTGTGTGCTCCATGTGTGTTCATGTCTATTAGCCTCCTGCTTCAAAGAGCTCATCTCTCTACTCTGGTATTACAGTGGATGAGAAGATGAAGAGGGAGATAACTGCTGAAGAGAGGAAGAGGATGGAGGAATCTGTCCAGTTTGTGGGTGAGTGTGAGAGATGATTGATTGAGATCTGATTACTGGTCCCCGTGATTACATGGATTCGAATTACTGGCTTATTTGGACTGAAATAGAATTATCCCTTTATTGTAAACACTTTTGTTCGAATAATTGCGGTCCGACTACGATCCGATCGACACCCCTAGATAATTCGGTCCGAGTCGGTTGATAATTCGGACATCGCGGCTTGTAAACGGTGAATTGGATTAGGAACTGGACTCTGCGTCTTTGCGCATGCTTGAGATCCCGCCGCCCTCCCAGGTTGTGACCCGGAAGTCGAAAGAGACGATAAGTTGTCTCAACTGTTCATACTAATGACACGTTTTTTTATGAATATCCTGCAGACTGTCTCACAAGCTTATTCTTGTTGAATATGAACAAACATAACAGAAGTGGTCCAAAGATATGAGCACCTTTACAACCCCTCCTTAAACACGTATAAGGACGTTCAAATGACGATAGTTATGTGGTGCCACTGTGTTGACATAAAAAAAACGTTGACTGCGACTGTTTGGACAGAACGTGATAATTCACCGAACAAATAGGCCTACTTTCATATTCATTTCCCACCACTTGTTAGTCATGTCATCCATTCATATCGATGTGAATCAATCAATACTAATACAACTTTAACTGTGTTTTTGTTTAATTTCACAACTTACTTATGTATAATCAACAATAGCAGGTGCCCGCTTGTTAACATTCCACATTTTATTTGCTTAAAACACACAGCAGTACTGTCAAATCAGAAAGCAAATCAGCTGTCAATCGGCTATTACCTGACCAATACCTTTCAAACTCGGTGATAGTATTTTTCCTTCATTCTATCAAATATAATGAAATTTGGTATTGCACCCGTGAGGCAAGCGTGAGTTGAGTTTTGTTCGTGACATGTAGAGCGCGAATGGACGCGATGAACGGGAGATTTTCCCGTTGCAATGCCTTCCTTTATAGACAATAACGATCATACACTCCCATTGCACTCAAACAACCTCGCTCAAACGAGGAGATATTGTATCAATTAGCCTATTAAGTATTGTATTGTATTAATTGCACAGAGTTCCAGTGGCGCCTGCAGCCGTAAGCACTGTGCGTACCTTCTGCTACGCGAGAAGAATATATATTATGAACGCATATGTATTGCAATAGGGAAACTGCAGACAGAGGGCGACGCAAAAAAGTTGCGGTACTGCGAACTCCCTGTCCAAATCGATCAATTGACTTTATAATCAGCATCACTGTTATTCAGGGTTTGCTTCAGTATCTTAAGCCTCTCAGCAACAGTGTTATGAATGGTGGGTGTTGTGCAGGACTCAACCGCACGACTCAGCACAGGAGTTGAATGAAAGGGTTAAACGTTTTACTAGCCGGGTTCGATACACAGGTAGGCAGTCCAAGAATTGCAAACAAAACCAAACAGGGAATAGGCAGGAGAATAGTTGTAGGACAGGCAGAGGTCAGAAGCACGAGTAATCACTTTAACAAGGAGGAAGCGCTAAACGCTAGGAACACGAGGAACAGCGGAAAAAACAAGGAACATACCACATAACAACAATTTACGAAGACGCAACGAGAAACAAGAAAACAAGGACTATATATACACACAGGCAACATATAACGAGGGACAGGTGAGAACAATCAAGGCGGGGCAGACAAAGACACAGGTGGACTAAACAAGGGGAATTAACAGGACACAGGTGAAACCAATAATACAAACAAACCGGGAGATTGGGAACAGGTGAGGGGTGGAGACACGGACAACAACAAGAGGGCACATGGCATAGACAAACAAACATAGGAAAGCACATGGCGGGAACAAGGAAGCACGAGGACAAGACAAGGGAACAAACATGTGACAACACAAGGGAGACAAACTCAGAAATTACACACAGACAGAACACAGACCTTACAAACAGTTTGCAAAGCCCGGACTGCGAATTGCCAACTGCTGCAACTAATGCAACCGCCTTGGGCTGCTCGAAGGAAAGAGAGAGACCTTGCCTTGGCAGCCAAGCTGGATATTGACCCTTCTCTGCCTCGCGTTGTGGCGATGCAGACGAAGAGGTCAACACACCTGCTTCAACCCCAGCAGAGTACTGGCGGCTAAATCTTTTCATTCCATTCATAGACCATCTCACATCAGAAGTGAGAGACCGTGTCTGTATACCACTGCCGGGATCGAAGGGCCAATATTTGCTTCCAGATGAAGTGTCGTCCTTATCTGACAATGAATGGCAGGAAATAAAATCGGAGTACGGACAACTAATGCCCAGCGTTGACGATGCAGACAGAGCTGGAGCTGTGGAAACAGCTAAATGAGTTACAGCCAAAACGCAGTGAGCTTTGTCAAGCCCTGGAAAGTTCGGCAGTTGTTGACAATGCCCGTTTCCACAGCGTCTGCATTCAGTACAACGTCTTGAGACATATCTACGAAGTATGATGACTGACAAAAGACTGACTGGACTTGCTGTCATGAATATTCACACAGATTTGGAAATAACAATTTGATGCAACTGGCAGAAGGACAATGCGAAGGGCAATGCGTTTTGGCTGTAACCCATTATTTGCACGCGTGTGTGAATGTGAATGTGCGTGCGTGTCTTGTTGGGTTTTTTTATGGGGGGGGGGGGGGGGGTGGCGTTGGTGGCTCTGTGCGCATAGACACATATATAGAGTTCAACGGTACAGCAACATAACTTTGCTCCGGTCGCTAAATCTGATCCGTGTGCATCACCGCTCTCTCTCTCTCTCTCTCTCTCTCTCTCTCTCTAGCTGCCACACCCACTCTGTAACCTACGTGTTCCTCCATTATACATTATAGGAGCAAGACCATTATACAACACTGTATTAACATTAGATGGGGAAACGGGATGAAAATGTGACCTGGAATCATCAGAGCGAAAATAGACCTGTCAGAGAAGGAACACCTGGGGGGTATTCGTCGTAGCTCTCTAAGCGGTTTAGCGAGCTAATTTTCAGGCTAAAATAAAAAACGCCCCTCTTTTTGGTTCGTGGAAGCAACTTTTGATAAATCACCATAGTTACATATCGATTAGCACTAACCTGCTCCAGGGCAGGCTAACTTAAGTGTAGCTGGATAAGCTTGCCACGCCCCCGGAAAAAGGAGGGATCCCATTGACCAAGAACTGATATTAGAGTTAGATTAGCGGAGGGAGAGAGTTCTTTGTGATCGCCAAGATCCATTATTCTTGTATGAGCGCTACCGATTCAGCCGACAAGGAATCATTAATTTACAAGACCTTCTCGAGTCATTTATTGCAAACACCACAGTCGAACATTGACTGTCTTGCGCTTTTTTGCGAGTGGTACATTTTTGTAATGTCGGTGATGCGGAGACAAAGCACTCATAATTATATGAGTGTTATTAGTACACCATAGCATATCATTATTGTAGAAAATTATTAAGGTGGACTCATGATAAGAATAGAGAGAAATACAGACAATTTGGTGTTGAATTTTGCCATGATTATGGTCTTGTATTCTTCATAAGCGTTCATGTTCATCTCCTACTCGCCAGCGGAGAAAAAAAGAGCCCTTTTCTTTGAGTTTAGAACCATTATACCGTTAGAAAATCATGGTTTTGGTGATCGACCTTTCCTGCCTTTTGAAGTAGGACGTGCACGCGCAAATGCCATGATAACTTTAGCCTGGTTGAAATTAACCACATGATTAGGATGCGGATCAGTCGTTAACGAACCGATATTTGCTGTTCTCAATCAGCTCGCTAATCTTAACGGGCTAAAAGGCCAATTGATTAACTTAGCTTCAATCCTACGACGAACGTACCCCTGCCGATTCTCTCGCCTTTTATCTTTCACCTTTGAATAATGTAACTTATAAACAAGGCAGAAACAAACAAACAACGCGATGGACAACCCAAGAGGCAACACGCATTTCTGGACCGATGAACAGACGCGATGCATGCTCGATTAACTGTTGTTGTTGTTGGTAGTGGTGAAGTGGTCAAGCGGAAATGGCTGTATCACCACTAGTTGTAATGAAAACAACGCCACCTATCGTATCGGATATGACATGCTTTCGGCCAATGATTTCGATTTATTCACTGCCATATATATTAGGATAATAGGAGTTGCCCCAAAAAATCGCATTGTTCACATAAAGCTAGATTCAAATTGATACCATCATGGAAACGTACTGAGTGAGAGAGTGGAGTAGAGATGATTGGTGGATCTTTGCCATTTGAGTGAGGAGTGGAGATGATTGGTTGCAGGGCCGCCGCTATGTACACACAGGGCATTGACTGTGTGAAGGCACCAAGTGCACCAAAAAAATATAAAACACTGTAGTGAATGTGATTTCATAATTCACCCTTGTTCTTAGTGTGGTTCTACACACTGTTGTTTCATGCAGTTATTTAAGTAATGTGTTATACATATAAGTATGAATGTTTCCGGGATCGCGGTCCCTTTAAATATTCTGTTGTTGTTGATGACGTCGAGCCCCATGCTTGTGAGATTACAGGGCAGCGCCATCTTGTTATTCATTCGTTTTGGCATGTAAAAATAAACAAGACACACACTTGTGTACTCAACTTGAGGAATTGCCTTTTGCTTTTAAATGCAACTTCCACAACACGTTCAATGGACAACAACCATCTACTATCTACTTTTTCAGACTTCTATACCATTAAATCAATATAGGCTATACACTATATTTCATGAAAATTATAAACACAAACACACTGACTATGCAACTTTTTTTAAATTAAAGGATTGTGGTGCCCCCTCCTGACTATGCAACCCCCATGGTGACCATATGAAGGCTATAGGCTACAATTTATGAAAGATGGTGGGAAGGCAACCAGAGACGAGAGCAGTGAAGAGAATAAGAAAAAGAAACAAAACAACTGTGGGATGACTTTCTTGCACCTCTTGCACGTATGTTTGAACTTATGTTAATATCCTGGAACATTCGCCTACACAATGTCTGCATACCAGACAGGCAACATCCAAGTTTATCTAGCTAACGTTAGAAAAGCAATAGATTCGATTGAATGTTTCCAGCCTAGTCTATGAGGCAAAAATCTTACTTGCTTAATAGTTATTGAGAGTGATCCATAACTTCACCCCACTTACTGCCATAAATTATTGATAATAATCAACCTACCTGTCATTCTTTCCTTTCATCACCAATATTGGGCATTAGAACCAGATGCATACGTTTTATTGATTAATCTGAGACACTCCAAACTCAAAAATGTGTTTCTGTTAGACTTTGCAACATCTGAGGTAATTTTGTTTCTGTTCAACCAAACCATCATAATCACCATTAGTCAGTATAACCCTCAGTCTAACCCAGTATGTCAGATGTCAGTAGGATCTTAACATACTACAACATCTAACAGCCTGCTTATTGTGACGAGAATCATTTTCACACTTTGATTTCAACTTACTTATGTTTTGATTTCTTGTTCTTTGTATTGAATTTAAGTTTCCATCTTTGTCAGGCCAATAAAGTACCTTTGAAATTGTCATACAAAACAATATTGTCCTACAGGATTCTAAGACATTAAAACCTTACATTAGTCACACTACAGAAACAGGCGTTTACGACTGACAACAAGGAAAGACCACGTGACGGCTTGGAAAGACAGCTGGCAGGAGGGAATAGACCCCACCGGGGCTGCTTTGGGCTGGCAGGAGGGAATAGACCCCACTGGGGCTGCTTTGGGCTGGCAGGAGAGAATAGACCCCACTGGGGCTGCTTTGGGCTGGCAGGAGGGAATAGACCCCACTGGGGCTGCTTTGGGCTGGCAGGAGGGAATAGACCCCACTGGGGCTGCTTTGGGCTGGCAGGAGTGATGCTAATCCATAGCAGTAGCATCTGTAGATGAACCCAACTAATCTACAGAAGAACAAACCAAAAGAATAGGCACAGAAGAGAATACATTGAATGGCATGGATGAGGTCATCTATTATTATGGCATGTAAAGATATGGAGTTTGATAGAAAGCTAGAAAGGAAGCATTATCTGTCGTTTTAATGTGGAAGGAAAGATCTTCTTTAGCGTAGTAGCAAGGAGGTTAGTCTCCTGAAGGTAAATAGTTTGATACATATTTCCCTGCAGAAAGCAGGTATCCCTGGTTGTTCTGGATGTTTGGAACATAGTAAGATGATTTGGCCTCAAATTCAGGCAGCAAGGACAGAAGGCATTGGTATTTTTGGACGTCACTGTTGGATCGGTGCCACAGTTTGTTGTGGAAGACATTCATTTACTTTCAGGTCCCTGTTACGGCCAGCCTTCCAACATTGAAGACAAAAGAGTCAAAGGGGCTCGTGTCTAGGGGGTTTATTTATTTAACAAAAGACTAGTGCCACAGGTTCACAACAGTAGATATCCGTCTTGGCGTTAGGAGCAGGGCGTGAGATCACTCGGTATTAGCCAGCGCTTCATCCACGGCAGGACACGCTTTATAAAGGGACGACTCCGCCCCCGAACCTAGGTTGCACTTGAAACCTATTAGTGAAAAAGAAAAGAGCAGGCACAAAGTAAACAGAACTACGCCACCCGGAGGCTAAAGAGGACTGTAACAGTCCCTGAGAAGATTTTCAGTATTAGTCAGGGCATATTTTGAGGATATTCAGTTGTGCTTTAACACATGTAACTACACCACATCCTGGCAGCATTTGGAGATTGGTATCATGGCTGGATGTACCATTTCACCGTTGCCTTTCACCATGGCAATGGAGGTCATTATGAGGTCATCTAAATGGGTTGTTGGTGGTCAAAGGCTGCAGGACGGCACCCAGTTACCTCCCGTCTGAGTTGATATGGATTAAATTCAATTTAATTCAAATTATTTATATAGCGCCAAAACTAAAATAATTGTTTTAAAGCACTATACAGAGCCCAGTGTCTGTATGTCCTGCTGTTAACCTGTATAGCGCCCCCTAGTGCTCTGACGTCCCACTACATCTCCCCCACAAAACACATTTTCATTATTGTGCATTTTACATATTTATTTTCTTACTCCTTATCTGAAGGACAGGCTAGACTACCTGACCCTTCTGACTCTGCTGTAGGGGTTTATTCTGCCCCTCTCTCTGACCAGGTCTACTAAGGCTACACCTGTTCTGTGTCACCAGTCCAGTCGTTCTGGTGGACGGGAGCTTCTCCCAGATCTGGTCTCAGTCACATTGGGGTCAGACTGGTCTGGTTCTGGAAGAGCTGTAAGCTGAACCTGTTTGTTCTGGAAGTCTGGTCCCTGCTCAATCTCCATGTTGTATGATCTTGGAGTTGATGATGTTGCTTGGACTGTTCTAGTGGTCTTTGCTGTCCTAATCCATACCCTCTGGCCCGATTCAAGTGTTGGCAACTCTCTTGCTCTGTGTCTTGCTCCATAAGCTTTATTACAATATCATGTATTTCTTTTTAAAAGCTTGTACATCTGGCCACTTTGGTCTGAAAGTTTGAGGAGGGACTGGAACAGTAGACCTCAACCTTCTCCCCATCAGCAGTTCTGCTGGTGAGACTCCATGAGCTAATGGTGTTGTTCTGTAGGCTAGGAGAGCTTTCTGCTGATCTAATGGTGTTGTTCTGTAAGCTAGGAGAGCTTTCTGCTGATCTAATGGTGTTGTTCTGTAAGCTAGGAGAGCTTTCTGCTGATCGAATGGTGTTGATCTGTAAACTAGGAGAGCTTTCTGCTGATCTAATGGTGTTGTTCTGAAAGCTAGGAGAGCTTTCTGCTGATCTAATGGTGCTGTTCTGTAAGCTAGGAGAGCTTTCTGCTGATCTAATGGTGTTGTTCTGTAAGATAGTAGAGCTTTCTGCTGATCTAATTGTGTTGTTCTGTAAGCTAGGAGAGCTTTCTGCTGATCTTGGTTCTTGCTCAGAATCTGTTTCACTGTTCTGACTGCGCTCTCTGCCTCTCCATTGCTCTGAGGATATCTGGGGTTACTCGTTACGTGTTCATAGTCGTATTTTTGAGTGAATGCTGTAAACTCAGAACAGGCAAACTGTGGGCCTTCATCAGTCACTAATGTCTCAGGAATGCCAAATCTGGAGAAGATAACTTTTAATCTCTCCACTGTGGTATTACGACTAAATAGTGGCCTTTCTCTCACTCCCTGATGGGTAACGCTTTCATCATTTACAAATCATGATTGCAACATTTATAAACGTTAGTTCGCTGTTTATAAATGAGTAGTAATATATTTATTAACATGTTTTAAATTATTTTCTAATGATTTATAAAATTGTTATAAGGTATATGATAATGCTGCTCACATTTAATAAATCCTTTAGAAATAACAAATCAACCAGTTATAAATGATGTACTAATGATTTGTAAGATAATTGTATAAAAGTATGTGTGTCAAGTTGTCGGAGGTTTTTGTTCGTTGTGCTATTCCCCAACTTGAAAGAGGGACTGAGTTATCTACACGGAGGTGTGGGTAACTGGATTCCTCTCAAATTGCTGAATAACTGAGTCCCAGGCAGTAGCTACGTTACCACTTTTCCTTTTCTTTTTATTTTCATTAGTCACTCAGCCATTAGGTAAAAAACCTTCAAAGACAAACATAAACACAGAACACACATAAGTATCCAGCAAATGCACACAATAACAGTACACAAACACCACCATGTGCAAAATACTGAATTCACTGATTAGCTCAAATCTAAATTATTGTAGAAAAAATATACTCTGAAATGTTAAAAGTTTAGTTTTTAACCAACTTAAGTGTACACAATTTACACAAGTGTACACAATTTAAAGTGCAAATTTGTACAAGCCAACCGCAGCAATTACATTTTTAAAGTGCTTGTAGTATTAAAATGCATACTACCACTGATATAAAATGGCTACTGCAGCCTCACCGTGCAATCTATTGCTTACTGGCGACACAACCAAACTACACCAATGTACTAAACATGCCCTCACAATGCTCAGTATAAATAACAACTTCACAGTATAAACAAACAACATTAGCATGCCCACTCTCAACGGTTGCTGCAGTTCCAAACTATTTATAGCACAAACCAACGATGCAGGAGCAGCAGCAGACTTCGAAAGAAGTAAGATTTAAAGTTCATTCTCTTACCGGCTGCCTCTCCAGACTTCGTAGACTCTCAGGTTCGCACAACACTCCATAAACAGCAGCACGAGCGAGTTCTTTCCAGCGTTTGCTGTGCCGTTTCAAACTACTCTCTCGTACCTGCTTGTAGCTCAATTAGGCACCTGATATTCTCGTCTCTGCGTCGCGTGTGTGACGTTGCTGCGTTTGCGTTGATTTGACCTTGATTGGTTCAGCTGGTTAATCTGCTGCTCCCGATCTAAAGTAAAATAGTCACCACTACTTTTTTATCAGTTTTTTCCCCATGTATATTTTTTTTCCTTAAAACACCAAAGTGAAATTTAAAACCACAGTTTGACTCGACAATGTGTTATGGGTCATTATGAATAACCTTTATCATGCATTAGCTATTGTCTAATTCATGAGTGAATTCATAAATGTTAGCACATGTAGCAATACATCAGTTGATGCTTAACATATGTCTTTAGAAACCATTTATTAATCGTTAGTAAAGTGTTTTGCAGTGCTTGATCTAAAGCGGGCACTATCTATACTTTATAAACATTTATAAATGGCCCGTTACGATGACTTCCGGGTGACGCCATGTTCTGAGAAAGTCACAAAATTCGGTGTGGTTTGGCTGTTTGCAAGATTATAATAACATTCTGACATTCCCAAGAAGAGGCAAAAGGAAAAAAAAGGCCCGCTGTTCAACGTTGCCCCAGGCGAAGCTAGTGGAGAAGAAGGAGCAATGAACATGGCAGAGATACTTCGAGAACTGAAAGAATTGAGGAAAGAGAATCAGGAGTCGTTTACTGACACCAAAGCCTCGCTGTCTAGACTGGAAACATTGGTAACTGATCTAAAACAACGGATGGAGAAACTCGAACAGAGGGTTGAAGAGACGGAGACCAGAGTCGTTAACGACATGAGCGGGTGCTCCGGCACCTGGTGAGACGCGAGGCAGCCCTCACCGACCTATGTGATGACATGCAGAACCGAATGTGCCGCAACAATCTGAGATTCTATCAAGTCCCTGAAGAAAGTCAGAAAAGAGATATGGCTGGATTTGTTAAACAACTTATTAAAACCACGCTGCAGCTGCCGCCTGAAATTAACGTACACATTGAGAGGGCGCACAGATCTTTGGGGCTAAAACCAGACAACACCGCACCTCCGCGCTCCATCATTGTGAGATTTCAGGACTACACCGTGAAAGAAGCGGTGCTACGACAAGCATGGACGCAGAAACAAGTCCAGTTTCAGGGAAAGCTCATATACTTCGACCAAGAATACTCTCCGGAGGTACAGAGGAAAAGAGCGCGGGTACGTGGAGTTATAAAGCAGCTGAAGGAGAAGGGGATTCGGGACGGATGTCGCTTCCCTGCGCAGCTGAGAGTCACCTTGGAGACGTGAGTGAAAACTTTTCCAATGCTGGTAGAGGCTCTGCCGACACTTGGGGAGTTGGGCATAGTGGTGCAGGTGAGTGAGAGAGAGAAGATGGAGCGGGAGCTTTCGAGGGTGCAAAAGCAGGAGGACGGGAGGAGAGGAAGAGGAGCCGCATCTCTGAGGGACACTGATTTACGGTCTTTTCTGCAGGATTGAGAAAATGACATTTGTGCTCAGGTAACGCTAACAGACTTTTGAAAGTCGGTGCTAAGTTTAACGGTCGACAGGAATAAGACATTATATCTATCCCCTTATATGACATTTAAAACAGCTAGTCACACTGAATATAAGTGATGAGTGTATGTGAGTGATATTAAAGGTAAGAGGGAGTGAAGGGCTCCCATTTTCTTTTTTATGATAATACCCAAGATGGGGGGAATTACCAGGGAATTGGTTAATTTCTCTGGTCTGTGGTTTGGTTGGCACTTTGCATATTCCCCAGAGAGAGTTAGAGGTCACAACTCTCTGCCTATAATACAGCAGGGGCTGGTGGACACATTTATTCAGCCAGCTGGGTTTTTGGAAGTCAAAGGTGTTTATTTGGTTCATTTAAATGTGTTTGTTCTTAGTTCTTATATCCTTGACATGTCTGTTAAGTCCACACAAGTAAATTAGGTCATTTTTGAAGTAAAGCTTTTTATTTTAAACACAGGGGATTTTAGGGGAAGGAAAAAAAACAAGAAAGAAGATTATTTATGTCTGATTTAGGGGTTGTTAGTTACAATGTTAAAGGTATCAATCATCCCATTAAGAAGAAAAAGATTCTAGCTCATTTGAAAAAATGCAATTGTTCAATAGGGTTACTACAGGAAACTCACCTAAATGAGGCTGAACACAAGAAATTGAGAAGAGATTGGGTGGAGCAGGTGTTCTATGCATCTTGTCCAAATAGCAGAAAGAGAGGAGTGGCCATTTTGATTAGTAGATCCAGCGGTTTTGCAGTACATAGGGAAGTAAAGGATATTCAGGGAAGGTATATGGGCCATTCTACCGAATTGGTGCAAAGTGAGGTCCCACAACAAGAAAAACTATTTACAAAACAATTAAGTATTCAGACATAGATATTTACTAAGAATATGTTATGGTCTATTTAAACCCAAGACATTAAATGAGATAGGGATAAGCTAAATATATACAAAATCATCATTTATAGGGTACTTTCTATTGGGAAGTAGCTGTCCCCAACCCTGGCATCTAAATTTCAATGTCTGTAAATAACACTTTTTAAATTGTTTTGATTTTTTTCAATGATCTAATTTCAAAGATCTTTATGACTAAGTTTAAACAGAACTTGGAAGATTTAGATTTATTGTGGGTTTAATAAAAAAAATAAAAAAACTATACTCAAAAAATCATGTCCATAGTTTTCATGTCACTACCGAAACACAGGAGTTTTAGTCCATTGGCTGAGCCTGTTTTTTAGCCACACCCCTGCATTTATAACCAGGCAGTGATACTGCATCCCTGTCCCTCATGGCTGAATGGTAAGTAGCTAGATCCCATACTTTTGATAAATGTGTTCCAAAGTCTGAAAATCTTTGTGTAACCTTAAGAATTGTCACTACATATTTTCTTCAATTAAGTAAACTTTTTGGGGTTTTTTGCAAAGTATTATGTTTGTTTGTGTGTACACCTCTTCAAAGATTTGTTTGCTAGCCATGTGCTTGCTAGAATTATTTATTTATGCTCAAAGTTAGGTAGAATTGTCACTACCGAAACAGTCACTACCAAAACATATGGTAAAGTTTCGGTAGTGACAGTAATAACAGTCATACACAAAGAAGGGAAGGATCCACTAGAATGTGGCGCCTATAGGCCAATTAGTCTGCTTGGAAGTGATGTAAAGATTCTTAGTTCTATACTGGCGAATAGAATGCAGAAATACCTAAGGAAATGAATCAATCCTGATCAGACTGGGTTTATACCGGGCCGTCAAGGTGCAAATAATATTAGAAGAGTTCTAAATGTACAATCAGTAGCAAGAGACTCTGCCTCTTGACGCGGAGAAGGCGTTTGATAGGGTGGACTGGTCGTATTTAAATTATACTATGGAACGAATGGGATTTCATTTGACATTTATTAGATGGATTAACACTCTAAATAAAGACCCAATATCAAGAGTTAGGGTTAACGGACACTGCTCTCAATTCTTTAAACTTAAGAAGGGGGTTCGGCAAGGAAATCCAGTGTCTCCTATCTTGTTTGAACTGAGTATCAAACCGCTGGCTGAGTTAATAAGGGGTAATGATCAAATTGAAGGTATAGCAGATGAGGGGGGCATGATGCATAAGATATCGTTGTTTGCGGATGATATTCTGTTGTTTATAAGAAATCCATTGTCATCTATACCAGCAGTTATGCAATGTCTGAGGAACTATGGGGAAGTTTCAGGACATAAAGTTAACGAGGGGAAATCGGAAACCATGATGATTACAGGAAGCTGGCCTACACAATTGGACAGACTTGTGAGATTTAGATGGTCAAAGGGGGGCTTTGGGTACTTGGGGGTGATTTTGACTCCTATTTCTTCTAAATTATACAGCGCAAACTATGACAAACTTATTTCCCAGATCAAAAATGACCTGGAAAGGTGGCCACAAATGTCCTGGCACAAATGTTTAAGTAGTCCAACCTGGAGAGAATTTAGTTGGAAGCTAAGGATGAGATATTTTAAAACACCCTTAGTAATAGCTAAATATGACAAGAAGTATTCCCCTCTCTGCTGGAGAGGTTGTGGCCTAATAGGGGACTTTTCTCACATTTTCTGGGATTTCCCTAAATTGCAAGTTCTGGGAGGAGGTGAAGAGGGAGATAAGTGAGATCTTGAACTTAGACAGTTTGATTGACCCACAACAGCTGATTTTGGGAACTACACCTACAAGGGGGCTAGGGAAAAACGAACTGTATATAATCAGAGTTATGATGTTAATAGCCCACAAAATGATCACAGTAAACTGGCTCAGGCCCCACCCACCTACCGTGGACCAGTGGGCCCAGAGGCTCCAGGCTGTGAATTGTATGGAAAGTTTAACTGCAAGCCTACGACTCCGGATGGATATTTACTTAGCAAGAAGGACACCTGTTACAATGTTACACCTGTTAAAATAATCATTCGGTTGACATTTGACTGGACAAGCTGGATTGAATATGAAACTATGTAAATTTATTGGGATAACCCTTCTGTCATTTGTGTTTTCTTTTTATTTGGTATACACTTGTATTATATATTGTTAATTTTATATGGTTATTATTATTATATATAATATTGTATGACATGCTGTGTGAGACTCACCGTCAATGAACTTGTTCTAATAAAAGTAAAAAATAAATTAAAAAAATGGCCGGTTACTGAGGGACATGCTATAGAAACCATTTACTAATCATTAGTAAAGTGTTTTGCAGTGCTTGATCTAAAGTGGGCACTACCTATACTTTATAAACATTTATAACAACACTACAAGACTGAAAATATTACAACATGTTTCTTCACAGTTTTGCTTGCATGGCGGAAGGCAACTGAGAACATGACCAGTGAGGTGGAGACCAGTAAAAGACAACTGGAGTCACTGAAAAAGGAACTGCAGGACAGGAACAGCCAACTACAAGACCTGAAATACCAACTACAAGAACAAGGCAGGGAGCTGGAGGAGAGAGACAGAGATCTGTCTGGTGAGTGCGAGATAAGAGATGTGTACCTCAGTCTCTATCTGTCTGTGTTGTGTTGCATCAGTATCATTAATCCTGTCTCACTAAGTGCTGTTCACAGTGTCAAACACTTCAGTGGCTACTACAGTAACTGAATGGGCTTCTGATCAAGTTTCTCTTTGTGTTGGACTCCTAAATCCAGATCATCCTGTCAGGAGAAGACACAGTAATGAGTTGGATCGTCCAAACAGTAAGTCTTCATGTTCGTGAATCTGTGATGAATTTAATGTTTTGAAGTGTATTTGAAGAGATATAAAAGCTGGCAAGATCTTTCATCAGCACTAAGTTGTAAATATTATGCATAGTCAGGTCATTTATCACCTTTCATGAATTAGCTTCACACTCTGCTATGGTTTATGTCCTGCTTTAGCGTTGTTCTACAGCTTATGATAACTGGACCATATGAAACAAAGACTTCTGGTTCTCTTACTCTTTCTCTGTGTGTGTGTGTGTGTGTGTGTGTGTGTGTTGCAGTGGGAGGAGAGAGTCCTGGTCCAGCGCCCCCACTGTCTCCTCCTGAGCTGAGGCTGGTGCTGCTGGGGGGGAGCACAGCTGGGAAGAGGGCAGCAGGAAACACCATCCTGGGCACAGAGGAGTTTGGGAGGCAGGCCAGCACACACACACTCACACACACAACCACAGAGACCCAGCACAGTGACAGCAGACAGGGGGAGGTGGCTGGGAGTCAGGTGACCGTGGTGGAAACTCCAGACTGGTTCTGCAGTGGACTCTCTGAGAAGGACCTGAGACAGGACGTGGGGCTCTGTGTCCGTCTGTCTGCCCCAGGACCTCACGCCTTCCTCCTGGTGATTCCAGTGGAGCCGTCTGAAGGAGAGGAGAGGAGGATGCTGGAGAAAATGGAGGATATGTTTGGGGAGAGCTGTTGGGGACACACACTGATCCTCTTCACCCATGCTGAGGGGCTGAGAGAGAGGAGTCTGGAGGAGTTGCTCCAGACAGGGAGCCAGGAGCTCCAGCAGCTGGTAGAGAAATGTGGGAACAGGTGTCACCTTCTCAACGTTAAGGACAGACCTGACGACACTAAGATCACACAGCTGCTAGAGAAGATAGAAGAGATGGTGTCAGGAAACAGAGAGAGATTCTACAGCAGTGAGATCTACCAGGAGGCAGAGAAACAGGTCAGAGAGATACAGAAGGAAGGGTGGGAGAGGAAGGAGAGAGAGATGACAAGTAAACAAGACAAAGAACATGAAAACCACTTAAACAAAATGAAGGGAGAAATTCAAGAAAAAGACAATAAAATCCTTGATCTAGAGAGGAAGATAGCAGAGCTGGAGAAGGAGCTGGAGAATGAAAAGAATGAGGAGAAGAAAAGAGAACTGGAGAGACAGCTGAATGGGGAGAAGGAGAAAAGGAGAAAAATAGAGATGGAGATAGAGAGGCTGAAACAGGAGTTTGGGAAAGAGAGGAGCGAGATGGAGGAGAGACACAGACAGGAGATGGAGGAGATGAGAGAGAGCTATGAGAGAGAGGCCAGGGTTGAAGCAGAGATAAACCTCATGAAGATCATCCTGCCTGAACTACAGAGAAACATCAGCATCACCAAGGAGAAGATGGAGGGAGAGTTCAACAGACACATGGAGGGGAAGAACAGAGAGATTGAAAGAATGAAGTTGGATGTTTTACAGCTGCAGGACAGACTGAGAGTGGAGAGGGGGAGAGTAGGGGTCAGAGTTCAAAGGGCAATAGTAGGAGTTCCTGCTTTCATCAGTAGCAGCTCATCAGGATGGCTTGTGCATTACATCATTAGTAATATGTAGTGTGTCAGAGATGTTTGTCATTATGGCCTCAGTTCCATGTGTCTAATGTGCCTTTACAGAAACACACAGACATTAAAAGATCACAGATCACTGAGAATCGAGAGCAAGATCTGCATGGTAGAGCTGAAGGGGAAGAGAAAGGGCCTCCTACTCTTGAAAACCTCTTAGGAAAGTTTTGTCAATTTACTAGTGGGCTCTGCAGAGTATTTCTTAACTTTTAATAATTGTTAAATGTGTATGTTGACTGATACTCTGATGGAAAGAAACAGTGTTTCCTGAAGACTTCGTCAGGCTCATGTCTGTGAACCATCTGTGGGCAGTACTATCTAATGGGTACAATTACTGTGAAATACACAGCAGGGCTTTAACACTTCTCAAGACTGGCTTCTGGGGAGGGTTAGGAAAAAAGGTGTTTCACAAATAGTTTGTTTTGTCTGAAAACCTGTTATGACCTGAAATGTTTGTTCAACTGTGAAATGGTTGGGAATTGCAACAAATAATGTAATCTCAAGTGTGGACACAAACCTGAGGTCAGAGTTTAAAGACTGAGTCACTCCGATCCTGTACTGGCTGAGTTTAGAGCAGCTATTTATGCATATTTAAGTTTATTTTCATTCAGGTTTTATACTTATTACTGTTACTTATTCTGCTGTTTAAGTTATTGTTTTGCTGGCAACATGTGCTTTTGTTTACATTTTGATCATGTGGTGGTGTCATGTGCCCTCTGTTTTTGTTTTGAAATGACATGTGTCTCTGACACCCTGTCTTTGTTTGATTTCCCGCCCCTTTTGTGAGCACACCTGATTTCTATTTGTTGTGATTGGTTTGTGGGTATTTAAGTCCGGTGTGCCTTTCCGTCTCTGCCAGATCGTGCCAGTTTATCACTTGTGCCGTTCCAGCGATTAGTACTCTCACTGTACTCTGTCTGCCACTGATTTTGACCCTTGCCTTATTTTTGACATGACCCTGTTTGGAATCTGTGTTTTGGATACATCTGCCTTGGACTCTGTTTGACTGTTGGATTTTTAACCCTTTGCCTGTTGATTTACAAGACTGTCTTTTGCCCTTGGTTTGTTGCCTGAGAACTGTATTAAAACTAACTCTGAACCTTGAGCTGTGTTGTCTTTCACTACTGAAAGCGTAACAATGACATGCAATTGATGATGTTTGTGTTTTGAAACTTTTAAAAAGGCTTCCATGACCACATTCACTCGTGTTCAGCCCATCTTTCTTAGCTTGTCAGTAGTTTTGTAGTGTTTAAGTGGCAGTTCTAAAAAAGATGGCAGCGTCCCTGAGGAGCAGCAGGGAGGAGGAGCTCATGATGTGTAGATATTCTCATTAGTACTTCTATAATGTGTGAATCTAGAGCGTCTGTAGATAAGATCATTAACTCAGTTACAGTGTTTAAAATTGTTCCTCGATAATGTGTGAATCTAGAGGGTCTATAGATAAGTTCATTAACTCCGTTACAGTGTTTAAAATATTAACTCTATAATGTGTGAATCTAGAGCGTCTCTAGATAAGATAATTAACTCAGTTACAGTGTTTAAAATAGTAACTCTATAATGTGTGAATCTAGAGCGTCTGTAGATAAGATCATTAACTCAGTTACAGTGTTTAAAATAGTAACTATAATGTGTGAATCTGGAGCGTCTGTAGATAAGATCATTAACTCAGTTACAGTGTTTAAAATAGTAACTCTATAATGTGTGAATCTAGAGTGTCTGTAGATAAGATCATTAACTCAGTTACAGTGTTTAAAATAGTAACTCTATAATGTGTGAATCTAGACGGTCTGTAGATAAGATCACTAACTCAGTTACAGTGTTTAAAATAGTACCTCTATAATGTGTGAATCTAGAGGAAAGACTTCAATGCCCATCCACTCAGGCTGGCTCACTCGGGCAGCAAGGACCCAGGACCTGCACACACACACACACACACATAGGCACACACATATACTCTCACACACACACACACACTCACACAAACGCACACACACACGGGCCACGCCTCACTACTACCCCCTGACGGATGTGGGTATGGAGGCAGGGAGGGTGCCCACGTCTCTGCTGCTGCTGGAGAGAGCCTGCCAGGCTACCACATCAGTGCCCACTGAAGACGTCTCCAAAGTCTACAACGAAACACTGTCGTCTTATGCCTAGACCACTGAGATATTTGAAGAGATCCTGGAGGAGGAAGAGGAGGATGAGGAGGAGCAGGTGGCACAGGCAGAGGGTTTAACCTGTTAGTTCAGATTCGGGCGCGATCGGCTGATAACATCTTAATTACATGCATGTAGCCACAAAAATTAAAAACATTTTACCATAAACAGACTTTTATCTGAAAAAGCACTAATACTGCCACAAGCACACGTAATATCAAATGCCTGTGTTCAACAGTTCATTAGAAAACGACCAAAAGAAAAACGTGGTGTGCCCCCTGCTGTGCCCCACCCCCTGACGCCTCCTCAAACTAATCGTCCATTTAAACATGCTATCTTTGCCCAAATGTCTTGTTTTCTGCCATGAAAAAATCGTTATCTATCCAAAAAACTAAATGATGACACTGAATAGTTTAACTGAGGATATTATTGTGGTTTATTTATGTACTCACATCACAGCACAAAACATGCCTCCATTTCCCATATCATATGTTCTCAATCTTCTCGAGCTCCTCGTGGCCATGACAAATATATATATATTTTAAAACATACCTGAATAATCAAAGCCATATATCTCTTCTACGAAACTGTGTAGTTTTTATGGGCCACAGTACATTTTATTCCTTGTTCTACCGTAATTTTCATGTCTAGTGCCCACAAACCAACCACTTCCTGTAACAGATGACCGCATTCAAAATGCCTGTTTCTCCAATCCAGTTACTATAAACTGAATGACACCTATTCTATCCAATAGTACTCATTCTCATGTTTACAATGGTATGCCCATTGCCTGTCTTTGAATAATATTACGATGTGATTGGTCCACGCGTAACCGAAGGTTCTCTGGTGCGCTTTCCATGCGCCAGAGGAGTCATTTCAAGCACAGGCTTGGCGCATTCAACACAACACGTGGAGTTCGCCCATGGACACAATTGGAACAGCTGGATTGTGTCCTAGACATGACATCAGGGCTCTCAAGTGTCACGCATTGAGCGTGACAGTCACTCATTTCGGTCTTTAGTCACGCACTCCCGCCACACATCGTATTTCTCACGCTGAAAAAAAACTCTAGGCTATTTAATGTGCCGCAGCGCGCAAACATGACCTGGTCGCGCTGCCCTCACCATGGAGGAATCAAGCACGTCTCCCCGAATCCCCTGGAGTTCTGCCGTGAGGTGCCACTTATCAGCCCATCAAAAAAAAATGGGCTACACAATAGCCAATCCGAGAAAATACATCTGTTGTATCTGGGTAAGATTTAATCCAGCAACCAATGAAAATAAAGCATCCTGAAATTGCGCGCGATTGATCTTTCGAAAGTTTCGTTCGTTCACCTGAGGAAACCACTGGATCTCCGAGCATCAGTCTTCTACAAAGAGTAAGTCGTCTCCTGTTTTAATGTTACAACAAGTTCACAATGGTTTGACACAAGCAATGACAACTTGACTGCAGTTAGAGAAAATTTCCCAGATGATTAGCATCAGTTTTTAATGAGTGTTTGTAGCCAACACAGTTTGCCTTTTCACTATAGCTTTGACTCCGAACTTCGTTAATAGGCTATAATAAATTCGAGCAGGCCTATTAAAAATATATATAGCCTATAATTCGAACGAATATTAGGCAGCCCTTAATATTCAATTATGTTATGGGCATTATTTTTTGTAAATGTGTTTGCTTGAACATTCTATTCAGATTCCGAGGCTTTTTCACGCCTGGTGAAGTTGTGAATCGCGAGCTCATTAGGCATACTAGCATGTTATAAATATCCTGGCCATGGATGCATTAATCATTGCATCTGTCTTTCAAAGATGTCAGGTAAAAAACAAATAAGCATCCTGTCCATCGCCCAACGGGAAAGCCCCCTAAAAAGGCCAGATTAGGCCCAGAGAAGGTTGTAAACACATTAGAGGAGGAGATGGTGGAAGTGGAAGAGACAGTGCAGGTGGAAGAGGAAGAGACAGTACAGGTAGAGGAGGGAGAGACAGTGCAGGTGGAGGAGGAGGAGACGGTGCAGGTGGAGGAGGAGGAGACGGTGGAAGAAACAGTGGAGGAGATGGCTAGAACAAAAGGGAGAAAAGTCCCAGGAGCAGCCACATACAAGACCTCTTTTAATAGTGAATGGACCTCTAAATGGCCATGTATTACTGTAGGAAGCACCAGCTCATATTACTGGTGCTGTATCTGCCGCCAAGAGACCTCCTGTGCCCATCCAGGTGTGCGGGATGTGACAAGGCACATAGTAAGGGGCATCAGGCCAAACAGCAGGCACTGAAGTCAACCAGCACAATTAATGCATCCGATTCTATGACTATGGCATATAAAATGGGAACCAACACCAAAAATGATAAAAGAGTCCAAAAAGGCAACAAACACCTACAATAAACAACACAAGTCATAATTCTCTCTCTCTCTCTCTCTCCCAAATTGAATAAATACTTTGTAATTGGTTGAATTGTCAGTGCCATGTGTCAAATCTTTTCTGCAAGTCTGAGCAATTATTAACAACAACAAAACACTAATAATAATATGGGGGGGGGGGGGGGGGGGGGCTGGTCTGAGGGCATACGGCAGGGGAGGGGCGGGTGGAATGGGGTTGGGCCGGGGCGTCGCCGGGGGGGGGGGATATGTCACTCTTGCCTGTCTTCAAAACTTGAGAGCCCTGTGACATGTAAGTATCTATATCTGCATTTATGTTTTCAGACACGCATAATACTATTAGTATGCACTTTGGTATGTTCTCACAATATTGTCTTGCCTATGTATTTGTCTGGCAAATTAGCCAGCCTGCTAGCATGCTCGCTAACGTTAGCTACATGGTATTTTTGCTGTGTTGTGTGCTCGTAATGTAAACTATGTAAATACATATCTGTATGTATGGTTTCACACACGCATAATACTATTGGTATGCATTTTTGTACGTTTCCAAATTATTGGCTTGCCTATGTATTTGTCTGGCAAATTAGCAAGCCTGCTAGCAAGTTCGCTAACGTTAGCTACATGCTATTTTTGCTGTGTTGTGTCCTCCTGTAAACTATACATATCTGCATGTATTCGTTCACACACGCATAATACTATTAGCATACATTTTGGTATGTATGGCATGTTATATTTCTCCTGTTGTGTACTCTCTATGTCTGCATCTTTCTTGTTTTTAGTTGCATATTGTGTTTGGTTATTTTACAATGTCTTGTTCAGTTATACTTACACAGTAATCTATATTTTTTTTGCTGGATTGCTGAGTTGTTTGTGTAACATTTGCCAATTGATTTATTTTTTCCAGAGAGATGTCCCTGCAGGAGATGCATCTGTCCGCTCCCCACTCTTTTCATCTCATCTGAACAGATCTCATCTCATCAGAACAGAACTCATCTCATCCCTCCACACCCACACCCCACTACACCACCACACCCCACTACACCACCTCCACACCCCACTACACCACCTCCACACCCCACTACACCACCTCCACACGCCTCCACACACCACCACACACCACTACACACCTCCACACACCACTACACCACCTCCACACCCCACTACAACACCTCCACACGCCTCCACACACCACTACACCACCTCCACACACCACCACACACCTCCACACACCACCACACACCTCCACACACCACTACACACCTCCACACACCACTACACCACCTCCATACCCCACTACAACACCTCCACACCACCTCCACACACCACCACACACCTCCACACACCACTACACCACCTCCACACCCCACCACACGCCTCCACACACCACTACACCACCTCCACACACCACTACACCACCTCCACACCCCACTACAACACCTCCACACGCCTCCACACACCACTACACCCCCTCCACACGCCACTACACCACCTCCACACACCTCCACACACCACTACACCACCTCCACACACCACTACACCACCTCCACACCCCACCACACACCTCCACACCCCTTTACTACACAAACATCAGGACATGCTACCTCAGTCTGAGTACAAAACCACAAAACATACATGATGTACTTTTATATTATATATATTTATATGAAATTAATTCAGAATGGTTTGCTGTAGTACAGAAGGCAAGAAAAAAGTATGAATTCTTGATGTACAGTGACAGGTACTGGATTTTGTATTTGGTGAGGTTGGAGAGGTTATGAGACACTTGGAGACGTCTAAAGGTACCATATGGAAACTGATGTGTAACACTTGTAAACTTTTGTCTATCTGCTTCAGAATTTTTTACACACACTGTCAAGATGTTGTTGCATCAGGAAATGTAAATGTTAGTTTCCTATGACATTCAAAACCCAGTTCTACACTGAAACATAAAAACACACTAGGCGTTTTATGTTTTTTTCTGACAAAAATGTTGGTTTTGCTGCTCTGAAATGTAAACTAAAATGACATAATAAAACACTTTAACTGATTGCATTTGATGGGCCAAGTGTCTTCTTTAATTTAAGCCATGAATGGTTATTATGCAATGTTTAGAACCATAGATATTGAAGTTTTAAATGGGACAGTGCAATATAGGCGGAAATTGTCAAAAATACCCTTCTGAATTAACAGG
The DNA here is from genome assembly GCF_900700415.2 of Clupea harengus. NCBI lineage: Eukaryota > Metazoa > Chordata > Actinopteri > Clupeiformes > Clupeidae > Clupea > Clupea harengus. The sequence goes on along the minus strand of NC_045153.1, from coordinate 2,546,077 downwards.
TTAAGAGGCACGGCAGCAGAAGGACAGGAGGGAGGGGAGGTGCCAGGGCTTCTGTCACCGGACGCCGTGGATCACTTCACCGGGGAGATACCGGAGGATGCTGATGAGGTGGACGGGAGAGTGACGGAGGTCGTGTCGGAGGTCGTAACCCTACAGACAAACTCAGAGGCTCTAGAGGGGCTGATCTGGGAGATCCAGAATGACCTGCCTGACGAGGTGGACGGGAGAGCGATGAAGACTCTGGCGGGGTCAATAGAGGAAGAAGGGCTGGATGAGCTGGGTGGAGAGCTCCCGGAACCCATCATCTTGGAGAAAGGGCTAACTGGGGAGGAGCGAGGAGTGGTTACTGATGACCTGGGTGGGGGAGGTGGTGAGGAGAACACTGGGGAGGTGGAGGCCCCAGCAAATGGAGGATCAGTAGGGGAGGAGGGGGTTGGAGAGGTTCTTGAAGAAACATCAGAGGAGCTGGATGGGGTGAAACTACAAGAGAATAAGGAAGTGGTTGAGGAGTCCCCCAAGCAGGCAGACGAAGAAGGAGGGGAGGAGCACAGCGAGGCAGGGGCATGTTTGGGGGAGGGATGCCCAGAGGAGCTGTGTGGAGTGGAGAACAGTGAGGAGGTTTTGTTAGATGATGTCGGTGGGGGTGCAGTGGTGGAGGAGGCCAAGGGTCAGGAGGAGAGGGGAGAGAAAATTGCTGAAACCCATCTGGAGGAGGAGAAAGAGGAGGAGGCACAGGAACAGAATGAGGAGAGTACGGCAGCCCAACAGGAGGAGGATGAGGAGGTGACAGAGGAGTCTCAGGAAGCAGAGGGTGGGGTGGAGGAGAGTAAAGAAGAGCTGCAGGAGGAGCTGAAAGAGGAGAAGGGGGAGGACAGACAGGAGGCCAGGGAGGAGAAGAGAGTAGATGGGGTAGAGGAGAAGGAGCAATGCCCTAAGGAGTTGGCAGAAGAGGTTAAAGAGGAGCTGTCTACTGCTGAGGACAAGGTGGGATAATCCACAGCGGAGGGCACACCGGAGGAGGTGGCAGAGGAGCAGAAGATCAAAGATGAGACTCACACACCAGACAAGGAGGTGGTAGTTCCTCCTGCTAGGAAAGAGGAAGAGGAGAAGTTGTCTCCACAGGAGGAGGTGGTGGGAGTGAAAGAGGAGGGGGTGGTTTCAATACCACAGGCAGTGGGAGGGGAGGAGAGAGAGGAGGTGCAGGAGAGAGATGAAGTGAAGCCTAAGGGGCTGTCTCTAGAGGCAAACCCTCCAGCGGAGTTAGGAAAGGAGGTGGGATCTCCAGGGGAGTTAGGAAAGGAGGTGGGATCTCCAGGGAAGTTAGGAAAGGAGGTGAAGCCTTTAGTGGAGCTGGCAAAGCAGGTGAAACCCCTGGAACTTAGTAAAGAGGCAGACGACCCAGGAGAAGAGGTAGTGTGTGGAGAGGTGAAGTCTCCAAAGGAGGCGATGGAGGAGGTGAGGGAGGTGACAGCTGTACAGGAGGTGCATGAGGAGCTGGGAGGTGTGCAGGAGGTGCAGGAGGAGGTGAGGAAAGCCTCTGGGGCTCAGGAGGAGCTGGAGAACTCTGAGCGAGCGGAGGAGACCAGGAGCCTGAGCCGCCTCAGCAGGGGCAGCTGCAGAGCACGATCAGACGACCTGACCATATGAGCCATACACAAACAAACAAACAAACAAACATATGAAATACATACACAAACAAACAAGCAAACTTATGAAATACATACACAAACAAACAAACATATGAAATACATACACAAACAAACAAACAAACATATGAAATACATACACAAACAAACAAACAAACAAACACACATATGAAATACATACACAAACAAACAAACAAACATATGAAATACATACAAACACATACACACATACATACATACATACACACATACATATACATACATACATACACACATACATACATACATATATACATACATATATACATCAACAGGTGCCTGACTAAATACCAGTATCTTTATATACTCCAGCACAACAAACCCCCTTATGTCCCATACACATGCTAGTCAACGTGTGCTGTATCTGGTCAGTGTATTTCATCTGACCATATTGGGGAAACTTCTCTTACTTTTCACACAAATCAGCAAACAATAAAACAACCCAGTGCCTTAATATAGCCTGCTTCAGAAAAGCAGTGAGCTGTTAAAAGCAGTGCATTCCTGTGTTACAATTTCTGGTTTTAGATCATTAATTCATTTGATTTTGTATGATGACAAATATGAGGTGGACCTATGGCTTGTATAGAGTGCTAATTTATGAACTTATTTATGACCTGTGACATAACTGTGATGTAGGGTAATGTGCTTTTGAACAGAAGAGGTTAGTCAGTGTCTCAGTGCCTGGCAGCCTGTGGATGAGGTTTATGTTGAAACACATGGAACAATGAATACATTCCTCTCATTTTGTGGAAGATCTGATTGTTTTAACACCTTACAGGAGACAAGAGCAGTGTCGTATCGTTGACCACAATGGCAGATCTGAAAACAAAATGTTACTTTTTAACTTCATAGTTCAAACTTTTAACTCTGTGTGCATACTGTTAACACTGTTGCTGACTGTCATCCTGTTTTCAAATTGACTCCCAGTTGACATGAACATAAATGGAGAATGTCTGTCCTCCTGAAAGTGTGTGTTTATGTGTGTAATTTGTATCTATATAAAGTGTGTGTTTATGTGTGTAACGTGTAGCTATCGTATCGTTCTTGTATCACCTCATACATGTAGGGGGACCAGACAGCGCATTATCATATCACAAATCAATATGTTCAGTCTCTAAGACAGCACATTATCAAATCACAAATCAATATGTTCAGTCTCTAAAACAGCATTTTTTGTGGGGGGGGGGCAGCTACGCTGTACAGGTGTGTGTGTGTGTGGGGGGGGGCAGTTACACTGTACAGGTGTGTGTGTGTGGGGGGGAGGGCAGTTACACTGCTCAGGTAGCAGACTTTAACCCCAAACCTCCCAGAGAGAGGATTTATGGACAATATCATGTGTATGCCTATTGTTGGATAAGTATCATATTATTCAGATATGGGTTGGCAATCCTCTATTCACCTTCTGCCCTCTGCTGGTGGAGAGAAGAACTGCATAACTGCTTGAATTCAGTCTTCAGTCTTCAAGTCTGGAAGTTAATGATTGAAAGGACTAAATACCATAAACCTGAATTACAACACAGTTGGACTTTCCTCCTGGACACATAGTCTGCTTCTCGTGATCTAGGTAACGTTGGATAAAATGTCAGCTAGAATGTAAACTCTTTAGTTTGTGAACCTGAGCTAAACTGGTAATAAGAGGAAGGACTGAGAGAAAAGGACTAATCCAGAGACTCAGCACTCAGGATTCCAGCACTACTGAGAGAGGAAGTGAAGTCGGTAGATCGGCCATTCCAGACGACGGACTTTTACTGCGAGAGAAAATGGCCTCCATATCTCTCTGAAGAGGAGTTGTCCAGTTTACGCTGAAACACTCAGGGATCCTTTTCTCCTGTCCTGTAGTCACAGTGTGTGTAAAGCCTGTCTACAGCAGGAGTGTCCAGTCTGCAGGAGAAACAGCCTGTGTGTGTTTGGTGTGTTAAGATTCTTAGAAGCAGAGGAACCACAACTTCACTCCCATTGCTGAAACACTAGACTGAGGTAAGACCTACTTTGTGATGAGCAAAAATGATTTATGTAATAATAGTTTATGCACAATCTCTTAGCAAACGTTAATCACTATATAAAGGCAGTAGAAATACAACAGATCACTCCTTTGATGGTGATGGGTTAATGATTAGCTTCATAGCTAGCACACAATGTAGTGCAGCGATGATTATGATGATGATGATGATGAGGAGGAAGATGATGGTGGTGATGATGATAATGGTGATGATGATGGTGGTGATGATGATGGTGATGATGATGATGATGATGATAATGATTAGCTTCATAGCTAAGGGAGGTAAATGTTACTGCAGTGTATCTTATAGAACTGGAGTTTGTCTTAGAATCTGTCCTTAATGCCTTAGAAGGACAGGAATAGAAAGAAGCAAGTCTACTGGACGACCTAAGACCTACTTTGTGATGAGCAGAAATGAATTATCTAATAATAGTTCAACAGACAACAGATCACACCATTTTCAAACATTTTATATTTGATTTATGGATTTGAACTTGGAATATGTGGTCTAATTACACATGCACTCAAGTCTAGTGTGTGTGTGTGTGTGCGTGTGAGTGTATGAGTGTGTGTGTGTGTGTGTGCGTGTGTGGGTGCGTGCATGCAGGCGTGCGTGCGTGTGTGTGTGAGAGAGAATTGTATACGTTTATTTGGGCAGCACAAAACTGATCTATTCACGACTATTCTTTAAGTGAGCACTTGTAAATATTCATGTAATGTAGTGAGATATGTTTTGCTTTGATTAGGGGAAATTAATTTACTGTGTAAAGTGTTCATACTCTTGTGTTGAACTGTGTCTTCTGTTTCAATTCAGGGTAACATTGAGCCATTCGTCTGATTCACCATCTTCTTCTAATTTCCTTTCAGTTAAAGGTGAGTGATTTTCTGTTTAATATAATGATCTAATGAGACATCTGTCATTGACAAGAAGCTTATTGTAGGATAAGCATCATATTATTCAGATGTGGGTTGGCAATCCTCTATTCACCTTCTGCCCTCTGCTGGTGGAGAGAAGAACTGCAGAACTGCTTGAGTTCAGTCTTCAGTCTTCAAGTCTAGAAGTTAATGATTAAAAGGACTAAATACCATAAACCTGAATTACAACACAGTTGGACTTTCCTCCTGGTCATAGTGTGCTTCTCGTGATCTCGGTAACGTTGGATAAAATGTCAGCTAGAATGTAAACTCTTTAGTTAATGAACCTGAGCTAAACTGGTAATAAGAGGAAGGACTGAGAGAAAAGGACTAATCCAGAGACTCAGCACTCAGGATTCCAGCACTACTGAGAGAGGAAGTGAAGTCGGTAGATCAGCCATTCTAGACGAGGGACTGTCAGAAGCAATTAGTTAGGGATTCTTAGAAGCAGAAGAAACACAACTTCACTCACATAGCTGAAACACTAGACTGAGGTAAGACCTACTTTGTGATGAGCAGAAATGATTTATGTAATAATAGTTTATGCTCAATCTCTTAGCAAACGTGTATCACTGTATAAAGGCAGTAGAACTACAACAGATCACTCCTTTGATGATGATGGGTTAATGATTAGCTTCATAGCTAACACACAATGTAGTGCAGTGGTGATGATGATGATGATGATGATGAAGATGGGTTAATGATTAGCTTCATAGCTAAGGGAGGCAAATGTTACTGCAGTGTATCTTATAGAACTGGAGTTTGTCTTAGAATCTGTCCTTAACGCTTTAGAAGGACAGGAATAGAAGGAAGCAAGTCTACTGGACGACTCCTACTGGAGACTGAGAATGATGTTGGAGAACATGACACAATGATCTGTCTCTGTTTCAGGAAGGCAAAATGGCAGCTGGGTATATGGACAAAGGTGAGAGTTAACTTATGGTTTGTGTGTGTGTGTGAGAGAGAGAGAGAGAGAGAGAGAGAGAGTGTGTGTGTGTGTGTGTGTGTGTGAGTATGAATGTGAGTGTGCGTGTGTGTGTGTGTGTGTGAGTGTGAGTGTGTGTATGTGTCTGTGTGTGTATCAGAGGCCGGGAGACAGAGAGAGAGAGAGAATGAGACAGAGAGAGAGTGAGCATGTGCAGTGCATTCATAAAGTTTGAAGACTCTTTCAAGTTTTACCAAATTGATTAAATAAAATTTTTTCTCATCAATCTACACACAATAGTCCACAAGATTCCTGTACATTTTCTGCTGCATAGCATACAAGTCACATTCAGTTATAGGAAGGTAGAATACACAACTTAACATATTCTATTTCACCTGAAAACCAACAAACCTCTCAAAGTCATTAATGAGGGTGTGTGTATGCCAGAGATTGAGTATGTATTCAATTGAGGTGTGTGTGTGTGTGTGTGTGTGTGTGTGTGTGTATGAGAGAGATTGAGTATGTATTGATTTGAGGTGTGTGTGTGTGTGTGAGTGTGAGTGAGTGAGTGAGAGTAAGAGATATAGAGAGTGAGTCGGTAGGTGCAATTTAGGTATGTGTGTGTGTGTGTGTGTGTGTGTGTGAGAGAGAGAGAAAGAGTGAGTATATAGGTGTAATTGAAGTGTGTGTGTCTGTGTGTGTCTGTGTGTGTCTGTGTGAAAGAGAGAGTGAGTATGTAGGTGTAATTTAAGTGTGTGTAGGTGTGTGTGTGTGTGTGTGTGTGAGAAAGAGAGACAGATTATCTATGTAGGTGTTATATAAGTGTGTGGGTGTGTGTATGACAGAGTGAGTATGTAGTACTTATTATTAGTGTGTGTGAGAGAGAGACAGAGGGCCTCATTTACTAACAGGATTGCGCCCATTTCAGGCGTAAAATAGTGGGTAAAGACATAAAACCGTATTAACAAAGGCGGCGCACTCGAGTAAAAACGCAGATTACCGCTGCTGGGAGGGTATAAGGGAAAGTGGGTGTTCGTCGCAAAGAGATGGGAGGAGATGGGTAAAGTGCGCCTAATTATGTATAAGTAACGAAAACAAAAGGTGTTTCAGCATGACATATCAGCTACTAAATGAAAACTATGTGCTGAGAGAAATTTGAAAAATACAAACATCAGAAATGTTAGTTTTTTTGAATGTTTATATTTGATATATCATTTAATATAGGTATATACAAAATTGTCCCACCAGCTAGCTGTTCGGCCACGTCTTACCCAGAATCGCCGCTCATTGTATGGTTTAAACCGTATTTTCACCCATAGTTCAAGCACACCGAGTACAGTGCTCGCCTTCTGCGTAGGAGTAACGCGTATCTATTCCGGAAAAGTACTTGTACTCGAAGTACACTAACTAAACTAAGTAAATTGTAGAGACAGAGCAGCATATTCATTTCACCTTCCATGTTAATTTTGATGTTATAGCCTCTCGAGCGCAAGCTACCCCCAGTGCCATGGCAACCGAACGTCTGACAACTTCAGTTTCCCCTGTCCACGCTACAACTCCAGTTTTCAAATGTATCCGCCTAGGGCAGCGTTTTTGAAAAGCATGGTTGTCAGTGTTGGAATACGCCGTTTTAAAGTAAGGGGTGTTGTGTATTCCTACCAGACTATTTAACGGGATGCTATGGAGCAGTTAACCTGGCTATTAACTATCCTAGCTATCTCTAGCTTAGGGAACCATCTTACATTTACATTTAGTCATTTAGCAGACGCTTTTGTCCAAAGCGACGTACAAGGGAGAGAACAGTCAAGCTAAGAGCAATAAAAAAGCATGGTGTAACAATAAATACTACTTTACATGAGAATTAGAAAAACAACAACCTAGAAAAGAGGAAAAAGAAGTGCAGGAATGTAACTGCTGAAGTGCAAGTTAAGCGCTAGTCAGGTGCCAGTTAGGAGGGGAGGTGCTCTCTGAAGAGTTGGGTCTTCAAAAGCTTCTTGAAGGTAGAGAGGGACGCCCCTGCTCTGGTAGTACTAGGCAGTTCGTTCCACCAACGTGGAACTACAAATGAAAATAGTCCGGATTGCCGTGCTTGCACGGACGGCAGTGCCAAACGACGCTCACTAGACGAGCGCAGCGTCCTGGGTGTAACATTTGCCCTTACAAGAGCATTTAGGTAGGTGGGAGCAGAACCAGTAAGCACTCTGTAGGCAAGCATAAGTGACTTGAACTTAATGCGAGCAGCTACTGGCAGCCAGTGGAGCTCGATGAGTAGCGGGGTGACGTGTGCCCTTTTCGGTTGGTTGAACACCAGACGCGCCGCCGCGTTCTTGATCATCTGTAGTGGTTTCACCACGCAAGCCGGCAGGCCCGTTAGGAGGGCGTTGCAGTAGTCAAGGCGGGAGCTCACCAAGGTTTGCACCAGCAGCTGGGTGGCATACTGGGTTAGGTACGGCCTGATTTTGCGGATGTTGTATAGCGCAAAGCGGCACGACCTGGAGACAGAGGCGATGTGGGCCGTGAAGGTCAGTTGGTCATCAATAATGACCCCGAGGTTTCTTGCTGTTTTGGATGGAGCAAGAGATAAAGAGTCAGTATTGATCTTGATGTTGTGGTGGATGACCTGTTTGGCTGGGAAGACCATCAGTTCCGTTTTGGCCAGGTTCAGCTGAAGGTGGTGATTTTCATCCATGTGGATATATCAGCGAGACAGTCCGAAATCCGCGCAGAGACCGTGGTGTCCTCAGGAGGGAAAGACAGAAACAGTTGAGTATCATCGGCATAACAGTGGTAGGAAAAACCATGCGAGCGGATGATAGGGCCCAACGAGGTGGTGTAAATGGCAAAGAGAAGTGGTCCCATCACCGAGCCTTGGGGCACCCCAGTGGTGAGGCGGTGAGGTACAGACAGCTGACCTTGCCATGACACGTTGAACGAGCGCCCAGTGAGGTAGGATTCAAACCAGGAGTGCGCATTGCCAGAAATGCCCATACTTGACAGTATGGACAGAAGGATGCGGTGGTTGACTGTATCAAACGCAGCTGATAAGTCAAGCAGGACGAGAGCCGAGGATTGAGCTGCTGCTCTAGCTGTTTTTAAGGCCTCCATTACAGACAACAGGGCTGTTTCGGTGGAGTGACCGCTTTTGAATCCAGACTGGTTCGGATCGAGGAGATTGTTCTTTGACAGGAACTCGGTGACCTGTTTGGAAGCTGCCCTCTCAATGGTTTTAGATAGGAGCGTGAGAAGTGAGACCGGTCGATAGTTTTCCACCTGAGTGGGATCGAGAGACGGCTTCTTGAGCAGCGGCGTTACCCGAGCCACTTTGAAAAGAGAAGGAAATGTTCCAGAATTAAATGAAGCATTAATCACCTGTGTTATTGCCGGTAAGACGGCAGGCGATATGGCTTGAAGGATGTTGGATGGGATGGGGTCCAGCGGGCATGTAGTTGGACGGCTACCTGTTAGGATTTTGGAGACCTCACTCTCGCTGAGAGGGATGAAAGAAGGAAAAGATGAGCTATTGACGGTTGCGCCCTTAGGGGAGGGGGACAGTTGGTCGAACTGTTGCCCGATGGCTGCCACTTTCTCTGTGAAAAAGGAAGCAAAGTTATCAGCAGTGAGGTTAGTAGCTGGGGGGGGAGGAGGAGGGTAGAGCAGAGTTTTGAAGGTGGAGAATAGTTTCCGAGCGTCAGTTGCACCGTTGATTTTGTCATTGAAAAAAGTCTTCTTAGCAGCAGTGATGCTGGATGAGAAGGAGGCCAGCAGTGTCTGGTAGCTTGCAAGATCGTCCAGCGCGGCAGATTTGTGCCACTTTCTCTCAGCCGCTCTGAGATTGGAGCGCTGCGTTCGGAGGGTATCACTCAGCCACGAATGAGACTGGGTAGATCGAGCAGGTCTGGTGGAAAGTGGACACAAGCTGTCCAAGCATGAGCTCAGAGTGGAGCAGAGAGCTTCTGTGGCATCATTGACATCTAGTGAGGAGAAAGTGGATAAAGGTGGAAGAGCAGAAGAAACCAGAGAGGAAAAGTGGGTGGGAGAGAGGTTGCGGAGGTTGCGCCGGAATGAGACCATCGGAGGGGGGACAGAGGGTTGCTCAATGAGCCGAACATCGAAGCGAATGAAGAAGTGGTCCGAGCAATGCAGAGGGGTTACCGTTAGGTTGTCCGTGGTGCAGTTCCGAGCAAGGATGAGGTCAAGCTCTTTTCCTGCTTTGTGAGTTGGAGGAGTGGGGACCTGTTGTAGGTCGAACGAGTGAACCAGGGTTCGAAAGTCAGCTGAGTTGGGATTGTCTAGGTGGATGTTCATGTCGCCAAGGATGAGTGTTGGACACTCCTGCTCAGGGATGGATGACAGCAGGGTGTCCAGCTCATGGACGAAATCACCCTGTTGTCCTGGTGGACGGTAGATAACAATCACATAAGTTTTAACAGGAGCAGTTACCATAATTGCATGATATTCAAAGGAGGCATACCTGTTTGAAGGCAGCAGTGGAGTGAATTTCCAGTTGTCTGAAATCAGCAGCCCCGTCCCACCTCCACGACCAGATGGCCGGGGAGTATGGGAGAAGGCATAGTTGGTGGAGAGTGCTGCCGGGGTAGCATTGTCTTCAGGTGTGATCCATGTCTCCGTGAGAGCTAAGAGCCCTAGGGAGAGGTGGTTGGCATAACCTGAGATGAAATCAGCTTTCTTGACTGCAGACTGACAGTTCCACAGGCCAACAGAGAAAGAGGTTACAGTAGATGAGGTTTGTTGAAGTGAGCGGAGGTTACCCAGGTTGCGCTGCCGTCTGCTGCGCTGTGATCTTTTTTGACAACCAGTGACAACAGAGATGCTACTGTGACACATGGCTATGGCAGAGTCAAAATGAAAAAGTTTACCTTGTTTGTGAACCTTGTTTCGGTGGACTTGTAGAGGTAGACTTGTACGTCTTTACCCAAAAAGGTCTTGTACAGGTAGACTTGTACGTCTTTACCCAAAAAGGTCTTGTACAGGTAGACTTGTACGTCTTTACCCAAAAAGGTCTTCACACGAAAAGGGCTGAGCACGAGGGCTGACGCTTCCGCAGCAGCCCTATGGAAGTAGCATGCTCACTGATTGCACCTGGCTGAAGGCCCTCCCAGATCTTGATTACACAAAAGTGGCTGATTGTTGGAGGTGTGGCTTGACAAACCAGCCAGTGAGTGAAACTAACTTGGCAAACAGGGTAATTGCCAAGATAGTGCAAATTCAGAGTAATCCAAGTAATCTAGGTACAATTTAACTAGCAAAGCAGTACATAACTACACACACACAGTCCTTAAAGCCCTCTAGCTTTTTCTTAACAGTTTGCAGTTGCCTGTGTGTGATTAACTCATGTTAATATGTGTGAATATGAATTCGTGAACATAAACTCGTTAATATGAAGCTGCACAGGCACCCTGAGGGGTAACCATAGCAACCCAGAAACTCAATGTTCGCTGAAAAGTTTAATTTCCCCAAATCAGCTCACCAATAAAAGACAGTCTTCAATTCAAAATGATCACAACTTTTAGTGTGGACAGAAGGGCTAAACGGAGAAATATTTATGAGTTTCTATATTTACCCGGGTTAGTTTGCTGTAACCTCGTGAACCAAAAGCTCTAATTCTAATTTTAGCTCATCATCCATAGTGGAACACGCAGACTCTTTCTTCTCTATTTTAGCGGCGCGCTATTAACACTAATGGGCGGGGTTAGGCGCTGATGACGCGACGAGGTTCTTGTTTGATAAATAGGATGCAAAATACCGTGCGCTATATGCGGTTTGGCAAAGGCGCTGAATGCGCTGCGGTCACAATGTTAGTTAATGAGGCCCAGAGTATCTATTATATATACAGTATATATATAATATAAGTGTGTGTGTGTGTGTGTGAGTTTGTGTGTTTGTGTGTGAAAGAGAAAGAGAGCAAGACCGAGATAGTATATACATGTAATTTAAAGTGTCTGTGTGTGTGAATGTAAGAGAAAGAGAGAGTAAGTGTGTAGTTGTAATTTAAGTGTTTGTGTGTGTGTGAGGGGAGAGATAATTACTATTTAGGTGTGTGTTTGTTTGTGGGTGTGTGTGACAAAGAGAGAATGAGTGTGTAGGGGTAATTTAAGTGTGAGTGTGTGCGTGTGTGTGGGTGTCATTTAAGAGTATGTGTGTGTGTGTGTGTGAAAGAGAGAGAGAGAGAGAGAGAGAGAGAGAGAGAGAGAGAGAGAGAGAGTATGTAATTCAAGTGTGTGTGTGTGGGAAAGAGATAGTGAGTATGAAGGTGTAATTTAAGTGTGTGTGTGTGTGTGTGTGTGTGTGTGTTTGTGAGAGGGAGTGTGTATGTGTGTGAAAGTCATTAACACAACCCCCTGTTCCCCTAGAGCAGGGGTTTTCAACTGGTTTTGTCCCAGGGACCACCATTCAGACCAGAAAGTAATCCGCGGCCCACTGATGTGTCAGTGATTCCCAAAACATTTCCCGTACCCTTCTTTTTCATGTTTGTAACCGCCGCCACGCCCCCTCCCCCCGCACACATATTCTGCCTATAATACTTGTCAGTGTAATTTCTTCGCTGAATATGGGTCTACATCAGTATTTTGGGCAATGCGACTTGGCTATTCAGACAACGGGCCCAGGTATATTTATAACAAAAAAAAAAGTCAATGGTGAACTGATCAACATAGGCTCATGCCGCGGACCCCCTGCAATGCCGCCGCGGACCACCAGGGGGCCACGGACCCCTGGTTAAAAACCCCTGCCCTAGAGATTTTAAACTGGACACCCCTGTTGTGTGATGTATGTGTCATTTCAGTGTGTGTGTGTGTGTGAAAGAGAGGCCGAGTACGTATGTAAGTGTAATATATGTGTTTGTGTGTGTGTGTGTGTGTGTATAAAAGCGTGAGTACGTAGTATTCATTTAAGTGTGTGTGTGAGTGAGTGAGACGGAGAGAATGTATGTATGTACGTGTCATTTATGTATGTGTGTAAGAAAAAGACGGAGTGAGTGTGTAGGTGTAATTAAAGCGTGTGTGTGAGAAAGAGAGAATGAGTATTTAGGTGTAATTTAAGTGTGTGTGTGTGTGTGAGAGTTAGTGAGAGTGTGTATATGTGTGTGAAAGGCATTAACACAACTCTCTGTTCCCCTACAGATTTTAAACTGGTCACCCCTGATCGTGTTGTGAAGGCTTCTGTTGGTGATGATGTCACTCTGTCCTGTCACCTCTCTCCTGAAACCAGTGCTGTTGCCATGGAGATCAGGTGGTTTAAGGGGACAGACTGTATCTACCTGTATAAGAAGGGTCATGTGACAGAGGGGGAGGCCTATGAGGGCAGAGTGAGTGTGAACACCCAGGAGCTGCAGAGAGGAGACGTGTCTCTGAGACTGAGAGTGAGCAGAGAGAAAGAGATAGGAGTGTTTCTGAAACTATGGAGGACAGTGGGAAAGGAACAAGTGTACACATGCCAGGTCATCAGTGGAGAACACAAGGAGGAGGGAAGAGTCGGGCTTAGATGTAAGTCTCCTGTTCCTCTGCTGTGAAGAGCTCAGTGCTGTCATTCATGTCACAAACTGAACCTGCTCACACTTACACTCTCTAACCTGATTACACTTTCATACTGCAAACCTTCACACCCTACTCCTTTCACTCTCTTTCAGACACACACTCTCTCTCACACACAAATACAATAATCCAATCCAGTATCTGTCATGTGTGTGTGTGTGTGTATATTTGTGTTTGTTTGTGCATTCTAGAAAATGGCTGACTGAAGTATCATTTTGGTGTTTTTATATGTCAGTGGTTCCCAAACTGGTCTGTATGTGCCCTCAGGAGTGTGTCAGAGGTCTGTTGGTGTTCATGAAACAGATTCAGTAATGGTGGAGCTAACATGGCAGATTAACAGTTTCCAGTGTGTGTGAGTAGTCAGGCTGCTGAGGTTTGGATGTGTAGAAGTTTCTGGAGTGATTAGGTAGGGACACCAGAGACTAGAGAGTTGGAGTGACCCAGGTGTGAAGTGATGAAAGCAAGAATAAGGGTTTCAGCATCAAGAGATGTTAGTGAGGAGTGGAGATGAGCAATGCAGTGTAGGGGGAGGAATGCTTAAGTACACAACACATACAACTAGTGTGGTATCATGAGAGGCTTTACCACTGAGCTGGGTGTAGGGCAGTGCGTAATCAACTGGACAGAGCAGGCAAAAGTGCTTTCAAACGAGGAATCTGGTTTATTCACCAACACAAAGTCTTTCAGGAAGCAAACATAAAAGTTCTTCAAAGGCAAAAACATAGGCTTCATAAAGTTGCTCCTAACTTAAATCCTACCCACTGTAGTTGCAGCTTAAAGTTCCTCAGACACCGAACTGAGTTTGTGCCACGTACGATGTCGCCTGCTTGGTGTGTGACTCAGCTCCTTTGTTCTCTCTCTCTCCCACACCTGAGCTCCAGCTTTAATCAGAGGGCTGAGGCATTTGCACCCATAGACATAGTATACTATGCCATAGACATAGTATACTATGTCTATGTTTGCACATAGTTTACTATGTCTATGTTTGCACCTATCTGAGTAGTGCATTCTGGGAGATGGAGTTTTCCCGGCAGCCATCTTGTGGCGTGGTAGCCATTCCGGGAGAGGACCATAACGCCCCTCTACCACACGTCCCCTCGTGATGCCACACTAGTTCAGGATTATGGAAGCACAGAGTATCTAAGTGCTGTTACACACTGGTTAGTCATGTGTTACACTGGACTAAACAGTCTGGTTAATGGTGTAGCATAACGTAACAAGAGCTATATTCTTAATGTGATCAAAAGTGTTATAATGACTGATAGTTGAGAAGAGAGTGTTGGTTTTGCTGCTGCCTTCAGTAATACTGTTAGATAAGTAGACTGAGCTAGTAGCATGAAGATCATCTCTGTAGTGTTTAACACCATCAGTGTTGAGGAAGATTAGTTTTCTACTAAAGACACACTCAGGGCTCAGAGCAGCAGCTTCCACTGATCTGAGCTGTTGTGTAACAGAGAGTTAAGGATGGAGGGAACAAGCCTGCTGTTCTGGAGAGAAACTCCATTAAGTGCAGTGGAAAGGAGATGAGGCAAAAAGGAGAATTTACCCCACTGACAGGTATGGGGGTATCATGACTACACAGGGGCAGACACACACACACACACACACACACACACACACAAAAACACACACACACACACACACACACACAGACACAGACAGGTAAAGTTTGGGAACCACTGTCTTATGTGTTTATGTAGCGTGTGAATGAAGATGATTCTAGTGTGAGTTTGTCTCCATTGAGCCTCATTAATGATCTCATCTCTGTTTCTTGTTTGTTTAGATCAGGAGATTGGTAAGTATCAGAGAGGAGTTGGTGTGTTTGGGTTTCATTGGAAGGGAGGGGGGTCATCATGGTCATCAGGCCTTAGTGTGCATGTGCACACACACGCATACACACAAACACACACACACGCACACACACACAGACACACAGACATAGACACAGACACACACACACACACATACACACATACACACAGACACAGACACAGACACACACACACACAGAAACACAGACAGGTTAAGTTTGGGAACCGCTGTAAATGTGTTGATGTAATGTGTGAATGAAGATCATTCTAGTGTGAGTTTGTCTCCATTGAGCCTCATTAATGATCTCATCTCTGTTTCTTGTTTGTTTAGATCAGGAGATTGGTAAGTATCAGAGAGGAGTTGGTGTGTTTGGGTTTCATTAGGAGGGAGGGGGGTCATCATGGTCATCAGGCCTTAGTGTACATGGGCATCGACACACACATACAGACACACACACACACACACACACACACGCACACACACACACACACACACACACACACACACACACACACACACACACGCATACACATGGACACACACACACACACATACATAGACAGGTAAAGGGTGTGAACCGCTGTCATATGTGTTGATGTAATGTGTGAATGAAGATCATTCTAGTTTGAGTTTGTCTCCATTGAGCCTCATTAATGATCTCATCTCTGTTTCTGGTTTCTTTAGATGAGGAGGCTGGTAAGTACCAGAGAGGAGTTGGTGTGTTTGGGTTTCATTAAGAGGGAGGGGGGTCATCATGGTCATCAGGCCTTAGTGTGCATGCGCACACACACACTCAAAGACAGACACACAGAAACAAACTCACTGTCAGACATGAACAGACAAAAGAGCACCAACACACACATATTGACCCACACACATTTACAAACCCACACAGACACACAGACACCGAACACACACATACACAGACACACACACACACACACACACACACACAGAGACAAACACACACACACACACACACACACATACATTTACAAACTCATACAAATATACAGAGAGAGAGAGAGAGAGTCATTTAACTCAGTGGTAGAGCACTGATAAGTGGAGAACTGATTTGAAAGCAGTTTATCTTAAAACACACACACACACACCAAGGTTATTATAGTTTTGCATTTTTCACTAGTTTTTATTTTTATTTCGTTTTGACTTTTTGTTTTCAATTTTAGTTTAGTTTTAATTAGTTTTTAAAGCAGGTTTGCTAGTTTATTTTATTTTGTATTTTTTGAAAATGCTTAGTTTGAGTTTAGTTTTTATTAGTTTCAGTATTAGTTTTAGTCTTTACTGTGGAATGCAACAGACCAGGGGGGGGGGTGGGGGGGTGGGGGGCAGTCAGGGAAGCTTAATTTTTTGCTTGCAAAACAAAATGCTCAAAATGAATAGTAGATACAAGCTATAGGGCGTATTCAGTCAAGTGACCCCTATCCATAACAACAAGCTTTGGCGGCCATGTTGGGGTCCATGCACGACCATCATATCAATGAGACACAATTTCAGTTCAAAACGGTGTGCCTTGTGATTATGGTACTATGCCTCATTGTTGGATGTAGGACTAGGACGGGTAAAGCGCACACACCGCGAAAAGGTTAGGTTGTTTCATCTTGAATCAAAAAAGGATCGATTCCAACCGCTGAAATCTTTCTTTGGTAACGCAGAAGGACATGAGGTTGCAGGCCTCTCGCATAATCAGACAGCGGACACGCTAGGTCAAGTTCTTCTGACATTTAATAAGTGGAACCCAAGACGGCGCGATTGAGCCACGCGAGATGCTGACGTCACATGAATACACCCCATAATAAATAATAAGTAATAGAAACTCAACAAAACATACCATTTAAAAAAATATCAGCCATCCACAAAAGACAACTATGAAAGATGTGTGTGGGTCAAAATTTGCGCATGTCCTGTTCAAACAGACAGCGAGACGTTTCTATTTTTTGAAAATGCTTAGTTTGAGTTTAGTTTTTATTAGTTTCAGTATTAGTTTTAGTCTTTACCGCGGAATGCAACAGACCAGGGGGGGGGGGGGCAGCAGTCAGGGAAGCTTAATTTTTCAAAATGTAGATATAAGCTATAATAAATAATATGTAATAAAAACTCACCAAACATAACATTTAAAAAAATTATTCACTTAGGACAGATGAACAGCCATCCACAAAAGACAACTATGAAAGATCTGTGTCAGACGTGTGTCAGTCAGAATTTGCGCATGTCCTGTTCAAACAGACAGGAGACAGCGAGACGGTGAGGCAGCGACGGGCTGTGCCTCATCTCAGATTGCGCAATCCCTCACAAACTGGGTTAAGCGCATGCGTAGAACCTATTTAGTCTTGCTGATCTGACATAAAACCGCAGTGAAAAAGCACGTAGGGGAGGCAAACAGGACCTCTGCCTCAATGAAGGGGGCGTGCGAGAGCCCACCGGTCGGGTTCATGCTTCTTCTGCCGTTGCTCTTCTTCTACACTTTTATTTGACATTGACTGCGAAAATGGAAGATTCTATAGTTAAGCTAAAACATCTCAAAACTGGACTTTCAATCAAAACGTGAAGTGATCAATAATGGGAAGACCAATGCTGTAGCTAAGAGGTATGCTTCAAACGACAGGACAGAAGATAACTCGATCGACTTCTCACATTCAAAGCCAAATTGCTTTGAAAACATTTGGAACCTCAAGAATAGATTTCGTTTTGGACATACAGCGGAGACTAAATATTAGCGAGGGGGGGGAGGGGGCTTCTCACCCTTCATTCGCTAACATTACATTGATATCAAAGTAAGCCATTCCTCCGTTGATTTCCCATTAATTCTCTTTGAATTGTTTAATGTCTATGTGAACATCACACAAGTGGTTGTGATCACTTTGAACCCAAGACTGCTTTTTTTTGGTGAGCTGATTAGCGAATTAGCTAGCTAAGGACACTTAATAACCTTAAACGATTTAAATGGACGAGTTCAATTTGCATGAAATGATGTTATAGTGTCCTCGATTTAACTCATATAATGGGAAAAGGTAGAAACCCTCAGGGTGCCTGTGTAACTTCGTATGAAAGAGTTCATATTCACAAGTTCATATTCACGAGTTTGTATTAATGAGTGCATATTCACACATATTACAGGGTATATACAGCAATCCTTAAGTTAAATACCTTTTTTACTACCTTCTGAATCTTTTTTTAAACCATCACGACACTAAGTTGCAAGTGTTAATCAGCGACCTTTCTAACGTTTACACAGATTTTGACATATATAACACTATAATATATTTAGAGACTCTAGAGACTGATGTTGACCACATATTGCACACATTTATTTCATTTCGTGAATAAAAATAAAACAAACTACATAAAATTTGCTATGGAGAGTTCCAGCACACTGGCTGGCATTCACTGCATTAACTGTTGATGCATTACAAACTGGCATCTGCTATATGAATCGTTGCTGATATCACTTCACAAACTGACATCCACTACATGAACTGGTGAACTGCTATGATTTGATTTAAACATACACCTATGCTATAGGCCTAATATGAACTCATGAGCAAAAGATTCTTATGGCAAGTGTCTTAATTGAATGGCCTTTTCCTCAATAGTTTTGTCCATTTTAACCTGTTCCTCTTTTTTCTCTTTGTATTGTTGTATTGTTTGCCTGATTGAGGCTCTCATCAAACATCAACATGAATGGCCCAGCCTTGTTGATGCCATCAACAAGCAGTTTTTTGAAGAACGATGCTAATCCAAATATGATGATGCAGCCGGTTTTGTCTTTACCACACGTGAATGACTTGGCGATGTCAGAGTCGGGAAACATTTCTTTAAACAGCTCTGAAATTCCTTCGTTGGAGTTCAATGAGTGGTGTTTAACTGCAGTGTTTAAACACCACAGAGCCTCCGCACGCAGTGAGTCACCCGGAGGTCAGACATAGTTGCTGGAGCCGTAGCGTTGGCTTGTACCGTGACACTAGTTTTCGGTAGTGGTGGTTGTGACGGCCCAGCTAAACCCGCCCACGGGCAGATGGGAATATTGGTTTTGTCCTTGTCTCTGCTCATGTGCGCGTGATTGGCTGGAGGATAAAAGGGCTACGATTACAACATGGCGGTCTCTCTCTCCTCCTCGCGGCTTTTGGCTTCAGTTGTGTTTTGCTCTTAATCTTTAATGCGTTACTATTTCATCATTTCTAGTCTGTGTTAAACTTATAATATTATTTAATAAATCCACTTATAATTATTGAAATTTTGCGTGGTCTCCCAGTTTATGTTGCGTACTTGAGCCGGTACGTAACAGTGGTGCAGCAGCACAGACAGTTGAGAGAATTAATGAACTGCTCTCGCCGACCGCGCATTCCATTTTTATGTTTAGTGGATTGCATATGCGACCAAAGTGCATTAGCTCCCATCCAGTTGACATTGATGTTTTTTTTTTTTACAAACCGAACAATAAGCCTGCCAGTTATTCCCTACTACAGGCCTGAGCCAGTCCTTAAATGCTGGGTCTTGCACCCAGCTGTCAGAAAATTTGCATTTGCCAATGACGATGACGATGGTTGTCTGGACGTTGAAGATATGCCTAAGCAAGTAAAAAACGTAAACCAGCCAGTTGGCTACCCAGTTGAAGCGCGCAAAGTGTTTGAGATGTCAAACGACCACTAAATATGACATCAGCATCAAACATACAAAATTGAGACTTCAGGATTGAGACGGAAGATCTTTTATTATATGACCAGCTTTGCTAAAGCCCGCATTTAAATAAACTAACGCGAACTTTAGCAGATAGAATTTCAATCAGAATAGGACACTTGATAGTCTGAAAAAATAATACCTATTTAAAAAATAATAATACCTCCTTGAGCAGGAACCAGACATAACAGTATGGTACATGACGTCAGTCATGGGGTACAAATCGAAGCATTTATCTATTCACGCCTGAAAGGCCGCAAGATCTGTCAGCGCGCGCTCCTGGGCCCGCCCCTCAGGAGTCCTAAAATCTTATTACGCGCCCTCAGAACTGCCTCGGAAAGAAACTGAGCAAGACAATCTATCCAAGGTAACACTGTTCACGCCAACTTTGTTATGTCTGGTTCCTGCTCAAGGAACCGTGGTTACGTACGTAACCGAGACGTTCCTTGTCGCAGTTCACTGCGACATAACAGTATGGGACCCTATACATTCCCGCGTGATAATACAGTGGCAGCCAATTACACACACCAGCTTTATTGAAGCCTTTGCCCTCATAGAGGTTCATACGGCCGCTGGCGGTGAACATATTAACAGGGCAACCTTTATCATAGGCGGAAAGGATCGCGATCCTGCGCCTGTAGGAAACCACCCTGGAGTGTTTCATGTGCAACAAACATGTAGACACCGATGAACACACATCATATACATCGTTCTCAGGTCAGGGGATTCAGAGATCGCTTGCCCGCAGAACCCTATGAAGAAAATTAGGTTCAGCCACATCTAACATATAGAATCTAATGAAAGTGTGGCGAGAACTCCATTTTGCAGCTTTGCAAATATCTTCCACTGAGACGCCCTTTAGTAAGGCCCAGGAAGACGAGACCCCCCGCGTAGAGTGCGCATGCAACTTCTCCGGGGGATCTAAAGACAAGCTCTTATAAGACAACACGATAGCCTCTACTATCCAACGGGAGAGGCTCGGTTTTGATAGAGGTCTGCCTTTTGCGCGTGCACCGAAGCACACGAATAGCTGATCTGACTGTCTGAAAGCTCCAGTGCGCTCAACTGATTGCGGAATGGGGTTACCACCACTTTAGGTGTGTAAGCAGCATTAGGTCGCATAACCACTCTGTCTCCAGCGATCGAGAACTGAAGGCACGATGGACTGAATGACAGGGCTTGCATGTCACCAACGCGTTTTGCTGACGTTAACGCCAGCAGCAGCGCGGTCTTCAAAGCTAGCGGGTGACTGCCAGGAGAGCTGCCATTAATGCCTGCGTGGCAGGCTGAAATGGCAGCCATGTACACTTTGAGAGTAGAAGCCGCCTTCCCCTCATCAAACAACTGCTGAAGGAATTCTAGAATAACGCCCAGCGCACAGTTAATGGGGTCGTGCTGACGCGCAGCACACCACCGCTCAAAACTGCGCCACTTCAGCATATACAGAGCCTGTGTCGATACAGCTCGGGCGCTCTGTATTGTATTCACCACCGCATCTGACAGGCCTGATGCTATGAGCCTGCACCTCTCAGGTGCCAGGCTCTGAGACGCCACCACTCTGGATGGGGATGCCACACTGTCCTGTGCGCCTGCGTTAGGAGGTCTCTCCGCAGAGGCAGCTCCCAAGGCTGCTGCACTGACATATTGACTAGATCTGCCGCCCACGGCTGATTGGGCCAGTGGGGGACTATCAATATCAATTCCCTGCCCTCGTCCGCTATCCTGCACAGCACCTGCTGGAGGAGCGGGATCGGGGGAAAAGCATATAGGCGTAGAGCTGGCCACTGGTGGCCCAGCGCGTCTATGCCTAGTGGGGGATCGTCGCCCCCTAGCGAGAACCAGAGCGGGCAGCAGGTGTCCTGCCTGTTTGCGAATAGGTCCACCTGCGCCCTGAAAAAGCGCACCTAGATCTGGTCTATCACTTGTGGGTGAAGACACCAGTCTGCTGCTCGAGGATCGCCCCTCGATAACAGGTCCGCACCGTAGTTGAGGTGACCTGGTATATGAACTGCCCTGAGGGGAGGACGTGCCTCGCTGCCCACAGGAGCAGGCGAGCCCATCGTGCCCGACGTGGCGAGAAACCAGGGGGTTCTCCAGATCGCCAGGGCTTTCCTGCATCTGGAGGACACCACTACTCTGCGATGCCTGTGTGACTGCGTTGAGCCTCATAGACAGGTACCATATTTGGAATGGCCGCATACGCAGCATCCCCAACGGGAGCGCTATGACGGCTGACGCCATCATTCCTAACAGGCGTTGGCAGCACAGCGACGAGACTGACTGTCCCAGTCGGAACTGGCGCACGCATGTTTTGATGCCATTTATTCGTTCTTGAGAGCCTGACCTCCATGGAGGAGGAGTCTAGAAAGTGCCTAAAAAATGCGTAATTTGCCTCGGGCACAAAACGCTTTTTTCTCTGTTTATCACAAAGCCCAGTCGATACAGGTGCGCCACCACTAGATGGCCGTCCTGCACCGCTGCCGCCCCTGAATGAGAAGCATGTGATTGTCTTTAGCACCCATGGTGACACTGCGCATGCGCGCCAACTCGCCACACAACCAGGGAGGTTGTGCTTTGAGTTGAATTTGTCGGGGACTAACCCGCTCATGGTCAATGAGTCTAAGCCTAGATCTACACCCACTCCGCCTAGGGAGGAGGACGAGATCTGGGGCTAGCCCCTCATGTTTTTGAAAAAATGTGGGGGGGTGCGATTGCACTGTGTGCATCGCGGGGGGAGTCGCACAAGCATGCCAGGGCGTCGAGGAGTGGTGTTTTTTCTCTGTCTGACAGCTTAGCCAGTGATAGCCACAGAGACCTCAGGATAGCCACCGCGGCACCCATCACCCTCCCCAGTGCCTGTGATGTGCACCGAGTAAGTCTGAGCGACAGATCCGTCGCGCAACGGAGTTCTGCCACAGACGGGTGATCTTCCCCCAGCGACAAGGCAAGCTCAGTCAGGAGCTTTGCCAGGTAGCGCTGTAGCAATGCAGCCGTATTGGTTGTGCAGGCAGCCTGCCCTGCAGCCAAGTAGGACTTCTCTGCCAGCTCAGCCTGGTGTCTGCCCAACCGCGTGGGCAGGAGAGGCTTCTGGCCGAGACGCATCGTGGGGGAGACGGGCGAGAGGTAGCCCGCTACTGCATCCTCCACCTGAGGAAAGGAGAGGTAGCCCCTCTCCTTAGCCATGTGGAGCTGCATGTAGGGCGCGAACCCCGGCACCGGGGCTCGGCCCGAGTAGGGTATCGCCCATGTCGCCTGCAGTTCCTTGTGCACCTCCTCGAAAAAGGGGATGCAGCTGGGAACTGACGCGGCGGGCACAGCATAAAACTCCCCGTCCAGCAGCGAGGACCGCACGCTGGGAGGGGGAGGGAGAGGGAGCCCGAGGCAGCTGGCTGCTCTCAGCGCAACCTCGTGGAGTTGCTGGCCCAGAATCCGAGACGAGGTAGGAGGTTTATCCACCCGCATCCTAACGTCTCGGTTCGTCTGCATTACCTCCACGATTGAGCTGTGTTTATCGGAGAAGTCTAGCAGACTATCATCATCCAGGCTGATGTCCAGCTCGAGTTCAGGCTGGACACCGCTTGGCTGAAGCTCCTCAGCCTCGCTGCCCGCAGCCCCAGGGCTGACAGGCGGCAGAGACGGGGAGAGACCCGGGAGCAGAGCTGCCGCTGCAAGGCGACTGCTCACACTCACCAAGTCCAAGGCTGAAGACGCACTCATTCCTACGGGGGCGTTAGCCCAGGATGGAACCAGTGCAGTCTCCTCGGCGTCCTTGCGCCCTCCAGAACGCAAGGCGCCTGGTAGCCTTAGCTAGCGGGAGGCTAGCACAGATAGAACAGACAGGGGCTTTGCCCGAAAGCGCGCCCTCTGCGTGGTCCCTGCCTAGGCAGGTCACGCACCGACGGTGGCGGTCGCCATTGGGACGGACGTGACCGCAGTCGGGGTAGTGTCTGGCCATCTTTTTTCAATCTGAAAGTAGAGAAGAATGTTAAAACACAAGCACACTATCTGCAACGAACACGTTGTTAGCAAGCTAGCAGGCTAGTCAGAAACTTAGTCAGCCAGGCAGCCAGGATAGCAGCCACTACTTTCAAAATTAAGTTGAGCCAGCGAATTTTGTAGCGCCCTGAGCTAGTGAGGGTTAAGGAACCCAGATAACTCACCAACCCGTAGAGAGCGAAAAGCACACAAAACTCTTTTGACTGTGGTAGAGCGTTTGAGATATGCTCGGAGATGTTCACTCCGTCTTGCGAAGTTTCAAAAGAGCAGAGGTGTAAAAAGTACTGAAATAGTAAAATTACCCATCTAAAAATCTACTCAAGTAAAAGTAAAAAGTAGTTCATTTAAAATGTACTTTGACATAGACTAGACCTGTAGAATGACAAACAATATTTCTGACAATTAAGTATTGAGCTGCCATCAAGAGTGCATCATAACACAGAAATAGCTATAAATAGCAACTTGAGATGACAGACCTACAGTATATATACAGAATTATAGCATTATTTTCTATTTCTACATGCATCACAATTCATAATCCTCAATTCTTGCTAACCGAGACCCCTGAGCATGAACATGAAAGACCTGCACGTTGAAAAAGCCACCACTCATCTGACTAAACATCGTGATAAATTCCAGATAACAACATACACATACACTTGTCCAACTGTCTGACAGCGATGGTGTGCGTATTCACGTTGCTCTGTTTCAAGGCATGGGAGCCAGCCAAATGATTAGCCTAATATCAGTTCATGAGGTGTATTTCATTGCTGATGACTGATCTGCAGTCTTTAACACAATATGAGAGACTGAACATAATAATGCTATGACCTGAAACGAATGGAAGACAGGAATGGAATTATTATTAGTCTATTGGATGATGGCTGTCGACGTTAGCATACTCAGGGCGGTTGCAAGTGCTAGCCAAAATGAGGCTACTAGTGCCATGAAACGCATATTTTGCTTAATGGAGCAAAGCTAACTAAACGACAAAAATGCTGTCTGAACTACTAATGGAAAGGGACAAATACTGTACTTACCAACACATGCTTGCGCAGATTTGAAGATTAATTTTTATAAGCAGAAAGTTCTGACTGGCGGGTTAGGCACAGTTTACACAGCATTATATAGCTGTTGCCTCTTACGTTGGAAGGCAAACTGCTTGCTGAGATGTGGCCACGGGTTTTCTTCATCTTCTTTAATTTCAACTGGCGGAAAGTTCGGTGCTTCAGCTTGTTGGTTGACCGCAGCTCGTTGGCAGTCCGCACTATCATCTTCCTCCATCTCTATCTCTTGTGACTCGGCACCGGTGCCTTGCATCGACTCCATCATCCACTCTATGCAGCATCCACCACCGCAGCGAGAATTGTCGTGCGCGATTCCCACCTTGAACTATGTTTTTTTTTTTTTTTACTCAGTAACGGATGTAATTTCCAATGTAGCGAAGTACAATACTTCAGTCAAAATCTACTTAAGTAAAAGTAAAATTACCGATTTCAAAAACTACTTAAAAATTACAAAGTACACAAAAAAACTACTCAATTACAGTAACGTGAGTAAATGTAATTCGTTACTTTACACCTCTGCAAAAGAGGCAGTTCTGAGGGCGCGTAATAAGATTATAGGACTTCTGAGGGGCGGGCCCAGGAGCGCGCGCTGACAGATCTCGCGGCCTTTCAGGCGTGAATAGATAAATGCTTCGATTTGTACCCCATGACTGACGTCATGTACCATACTGTTATGTCGCAGTGAACTGCGACAAGGAACCACGTTTAACACTTTTAATGGCCTTAAATTTGGCAATTTTGATTTATCACCTTTTAATACTTTTTAAAACCCTGCGGGGACACGAGTTCATCACAAGCTAGCAGCTGCCAACTGTATGTACCTTACCTATGTGTGTGTAAAGAATGCTGAAATGAAAAACAACCAGTAGTCAATGTGCAAGCTGCCAAATGAATGGTGATTTAAGATACTCTATTTATATATTTGTAAATCTGACTCTGAAAGAGTCAGTGCCTCACCAGCCATGAACCTGACCGCACGTCACTGTTCGAAATAATCCCAAATAAGACTGTTGCTTTCTCCCGACTTTTGCTGCCATGATACCAGGCGAGGGGCGTGTACTAAAAGTGGTACAGCGGAAGATAGGCTATGTATGAAATGAATTGACAAAGACAAAAACTAAAGACATTTTCTCTATAATTCTATTTTAGTTAGTTTTGTAAAGACACAATACAGTTCCAGTTAGTTATCGTTTTTTTATAAAGCCTCGTTTTTATTTTTATTTCAGTTAAACATTAAAACTCACAAAGACATACATACACACACACACACACACACACACACAAACACAGGTACAGTTTGAGAACCACTGTGATATGTGTTAATGTAATGTGTGAATGAAGATCATTCTAATGTGAGTTTGTCTCCATTGAATCTCATTAATGACCTCATCTCTGTTTCTGGTTTCTTTAGGTCTGGCTGGTAAGTACCAGAGAGGAGTTGGTGTGTTTGGGTTTCATTATGAGGGAGGGGAGTCATCATGATCAGATGCACACACATACACACACACACACACACAAGCAAATAATGTATCATATTCACTTATGTGTGTGTGTGTGTTTGTGTGTGTGTGTGTGTTAATACAGGTAAGTGTGTGTGATCTTTAGATGTATTCGTGTGTGTGTGTGTGTGTGTGTGTGTGTGTGTTATTAATACAGGTAAGTGTGTGTGATCTCCAGATGTATTAATGTGTGTGTGTGTGTGTGTATGTGTGTGTATGTTAATACAGGTAAGTGTGTGTGATCTCCAGATGTATTCATGTGTGTGTGTGTGTGTGTGTGTGTGTGTGTGCTCCATGTGTGTTCATGTCTATTAGCCTCCTGCTTCAAAGAGCTCAAAGAGCTCATCTCTCTACTCTGGTATTACAGTGGATGAGATAAAGAGGGAGATAACTGCTGAAGAGAGGAAGAGGATGGAGGAATCTGCCCAGTGTCAGGGTGAGTGTGAGAGATGATTGGTTGAGATCTGATTACTGCTGAGTGAGAGAGTGGAGTAGAGATGATTGGTGGATCTTCGCCATTTGAGTGAGGAGTGGAGATGATTGGTTGCAGGGTCGCCGCTATGTACACACAGGGCATGGACTGTGCGTAAGGTAAACCAAAACATATAATGTGAATATGTTGCGGTCAGTGTATTGTAGCGATCTCAGTCACTACGCAGAGAGGGTTTTCCTAAATCAGGGGTTTTCAACTGGGGGTCCGTGGCCCCCTGGCGGTCCGCGACGGCATTGCAGGGGGTCCGCGACATGAGTCTATGTTGGTCAGTTCACCATTGAATTTTTTTATTTTTAATAAATTCGCTTTGATATTTCAACACACACTGTAAACCTGAACAAGTTCAGAGTACTTAAAACTTTTGATGTAACCGATTACATAATAAAATTTGAGTACATATATTATTATTTTTAAGTAAACTTAACTTAAAAATGATACATCGGCTAAACTGATATATTTTGTTATCGTTTTCATAATTTTTAAGTTCTATGAACTTATATTCAAATATTTGTATACTTAAATCTTTTAATCTCAATGTACTAAATTATTTTCACTCAACAACACAAAATAAAATTAAGTTATAAGCCTTAAAAATCAAGTTCAGTGCACTTAATATTGGTAAAAGCGTTCAACTTAATTATTCTGAGTAAATAATACTTAATAAGCTTACTTTTTTTAAGTTAACTCTGCTTGATTATTCTGAGTAGGTAATACTTAAATAGCTAACTTTTTTTAAGTGAGCACTACTTATTTTCAATTATTGACTACATATACTGATTTTCTGGTTCTGTTTACAAACTGACTTTAAACTGAAAGTTACTCTACAAGAAACATTCAAATCTATGTAAGATTTCTATTAAAAAGAGTGAGATGAGAAAAACTTAAGAGGTATCACATAATTTATATTTCTTGTAAAACAACTGACAAAATAAAAGATTACATCAAAGCTTTAAAGAACAGCGTTACAAAGTTAACAAGTCAACAACAAATCGTTTATTTCAACAAATAATTTTTGTCGAGTAAGGACGGTTTCAGAGGTTTATTGTCATCCAGACACATAAAAAGGTTCTGTATGAGAAGGTGTGCGTG
The DNA here is from genome assembly GCF_900700415.2 of Clupea harengus. Taxonomy (NCBI): domain Eukaryota; kingdom Metazoa; phylum Chordata; class Actinopteri; order Clupeiformes; family Clupeidae; genus Clupea; species Clupea harengus. The sequence continues at coordinate 2,518,352 of NC_045153.1, read as the reverse complement.
AGTTTTTGGGGATATTCTAAATTGAAAGCATATGTCAGGCCAAACAACAACATAAATGCCTCAGAAATCCTCTGCACCCAATTCAAAGATGTTCTCGCAGCTGAGGGGGTCGGGACCCGATGTAAGGAGAGCAACAGGAGCATCATCAAAATCTGGCTCCTCTTCCTCCTGCAAAACACCATCAATACAATTACTAGGAGAGTTTCAATGGAAACACTTACAAAAAAAACTGGCAATTAATAATACATAGTATCAACTAATATTAAAGTTTCAGTAACAAACAAAATGTGATCACCGTTGTGCAGTTAATCCTAGACATACCTGAAGGTCATAAGCCTCGAGGATCACCCGTAGCACCTCTGCTGTCTTGCCAGTCCGTGATGCCTTCTGCCTGTACACAAAAATATCTCCTTTGGTTGACTCCTCTTCTTATGTCTACATCAAATCGGTTTGTTGTTTATATGCAACACGAATGCTGTCAGAGCAAAAAGAACTTAACTGAAGTTCTCGACCATTATTGTTAGCTTGCTGCTAACACTTTTATCCATCAGATCCATTAAAACACATAGAAGCTAGCTAGCTGCTAAAAAGTTACATATAACATTAGCATGCTGATATGAATTATATGGTGTTTCTGTAGAACATGAGTTGTTTTCAACATAAACAATTGATTGTTGTTTACTTTGCACATGAACATATTTGGGGGGAAATAACCCACTAACTAGCTATTTAGCTCTTTAGCTTCCTAGCCGTCAGCGCCAACAGTCGTGCAACTGAACTTGCTACTTGACAGCCAAAACGTGATTACTCAATAATATTTACAAAGAGGGAAATTTGCCACTTCTTATCGCAATTTCACTTGCTCCCGCAATTTTGTCGCAACAAACAGCTAAAAAACACTGTTTACTTACCAGATAAGGACGCTTAGCAGCGACAGGATTACTAAAATATCTCCTTTGGTGGGGTGACCAGCCGTCCTCTTTTACCCGGACATGCGTCCGGCAATGATTGCAAAATCGTCCGGGATTTTGCCTCGTCGGATATTTGTTTTTACGCCCTTACAAGTTTAGGAAAGGGTATCTCCCTTACGTTCCACCTTCTAGCACAAGCTCTGACTGTAGCGAGAACTGTCATTGGTCGACCGGCCTCTCAGTGTTGCCAGATGCACGATAATTATCCTCCAAAGACGATCATTTTGAGCATTTAATACTTCACCATTTCCAATCTGGCAATACTGAGCACCGTGCCGCTTCCACTAGTTGCATTGTTTACAACAGCACATGACATCTGCATGTGGAAACTGTGCCAAAATTCCGTTGCGGGGGAGGGGGCGGGGTCATCTGTATGCTACACACTACCACGCCCCTCCCCGCGACGAAGTGTCCTCTTTTTCACAAACTCAAATATGGTCACCCTACAAAGTTGGTCGACTCCTCTTCTACAAGAGGAACATGCTTATAGAAGTCTAACTGATACTATACAATTATTAAGTCTGCTGTCTCCGTCTCTCATCACAAGATCTCTGATTCTGTTCTGAACTAGACCTGCAACGACCTGCATCACGTTTGAATGAAACTAAAAAAATATGAGTTATCAGGGAATGTTTACTCAAACAAATACATTCCAATACAATTAAAACGTCTTCACTTGCTCAGAAAACTAAGACATTTAAAGTTGGGTCAACTAAATACCAAGTTTTAAGTACTGAATACATAATGTTAATAAGTTAGTAGAACTGTTTGGGTTTACAGTGCATTTTCAGATTACTCTTGAATATCTTGAAAAATATCAAAGAAATTACACTGACAAGTGCAACAGGCGAAATATGTGCGCGGGGGAATGGGGCGTGGTGTTGGGGGTTAGTGATCTACCCTGATAACTGCACATATTTAAGTGTTATAGGCAGAATATCTGTGCGGGGGGAGGGGGCGTGGCGGCAGCGGTTACAAACACGCACGCCCGTGCAGGCACATCAGTGGGCCGCGAATTACTTTCTAGTCAGAATGGTGGTCTCTGGGACAAAACTAGTTGAAAACCCCTGTCCTAAATGATTACTTTATTGTTTAACACAAGGCCGTTATAACACCGGCTACTGACACGTAAATCACTGTGACTGCTTATCACAGAATCGCAAGCACGAAGAGGCTCAACAACAAGAAACACGTTATCTTAACCAGGTGTCCCCGCCCCCCGGCTAATCTGCCAGCCCCCTGCAGCGCATAGCAACCCACACATGAGCTGCAGCGGCTGACAGAGAGCAAGGACACAGGCACACAGGCACACAGACACACAGACATCACAATGAACATGAACATGAACACATCAACACATACAGGTCGCTACATTACCCCCCCACTACAAAGTTCCTCGTCCCGAGGGAACAAACAAAGTCTGCATAACGCTGGGGCGGTCTCCTAGCCCTTTGTGGATGTGAGACGGGGGGTAACAGGCTTAACCCAGGGGCAGGGGAAGTGGGGGACCCGGGGGCCACAGGGACAGAGTCAGGGTCATCCCCATAAAGCACTGGCTGTGGGGGGTGCGGTGTGTGTGTAGTGCAGGGGGTTGGGTGCGTGGGGTACCTGGAACCTGGGGTAACTTGATAGGGGGCCAGTCTGTCTCTGTGCAGTGCAACCTTCTGTCCTCGTGGCGGCATCCACTCCAACACCCTGCAGGGCCCCACCCACTGACTGGAGGTTAGATGTTCCATGCGCAGGATGCAAAGATCCATGTGGGAAGGCTCGCCATCGTGTCTGAGTCTTCTTCAATCCCAACATAAAAACCAATCTACACAACAGTGTAATACATGCACGGTTAATATTCTGTATATTAAATATACGTAAAGCTTTACTCTAATATCTTAAATGTACAGGTAGAAAACCGAAACTGCCCTAAAGGTGGCTACCTAACGGCTGTGGCGCAGGCGTTAAGTTATACCCAAATGCAATTAGCCTGTGTGGTCAACAAAACCCGTATGGACAGTATACACATATAACTCGGTAATAAACCCATTTTCAGTCATGAAAAATAAAATGCATAACAACACATAAAATGCATAACAACACATAAAATACACATTACCGTTGAATTTCTGTCGAAGTAACATGTTTTACATTGTCTAACCAAATATCATGAGCAGCTAACATTCAACCAGAACCACGTTAGCTATACGGTTTCAGGTACCACTTTACAATAAGGTTCCCTTTATAAAGGTTTATAAATGGTTCATAAATAGGTTATTAATTAGGTTGTAAACCCTTTGTAAGTCATTAATAAGCCATTATAAATAAACCATTTATAAACCTTTATAAAGGGAACCTTATTGTAAAGTGGTACCCGGTTTCATTACACGGTTTCAAACAAGTTGTACTACAATACAAATACAAAACATGAAAATACAATGTACATTTGAGAAATAAAAGCTCGAAGTAAATGCTTCGACTGTTTTTTTAAATGCTCTTGGAGTTTGAACTTAGTTGCAGTATGAAAACTTAAACTCACGAAGCTCTTTGTTCATCAAAAACCAAATTAAACTCCACTCTCTGCTTGTAGAATGGCAGGGAGAGATGAAATACTTGCAAACTGAGAGGAGATATATCGATATCTTACAAAAGTAAAATTCTAGTTTAGCTTTCTTCTATAGAGTTCGTGCCTACTCGCTTTTGCGGCTGGAGTTCAACAGTGCTGGAACGAGAGAATCTCTGCACATGTGCAGTGCTGGGCTACAACTACATTTCATGAAAAAAAAACACAAACACACTGACTATGCAACTTTTATGAAATGTAAGGATTGTGGTGCCCCCTCCTGACTATGCAACCCCCATGGTGACCACATGAAGGCTATAGGCTACAATTAATGAAAGACATGGTGGGAAGGCAACCAGAGACGAGAGCAGTGAAGAGAATAAGAAAAATAAACAAAACAACTGTGGGATGACATTCTTGCATCTCTTGCACATATGTTTGAACATATGTTCATATCCTGGAACATTTGCCTACACAATCAGAATCAGAATCAGAATTATTTTAATGGCCAAGTATTTTTACATATACAGGAAATTATCTTGGTGTTTGGTGCATAGGACATAAAACACATAACATAACAACAAAATAGCAAAAACAAGAATAAAAGACAAATACAGAATATTAAATAATAATAAATAATTGTGAATTGGAATTGGCAAACCCAGAGTCAGTGTGATGCAGGGGGCTTGTTTGTTCAGGTGGCGCGAGGTTTTGGTCTTTATAGCCCAGAACCTTCTGCCAGATGGGAGTCTTTGGAATAGGTGGTGACCGGGATGGGAAGGATCAGCGATGATCTTGCATGCTCTCTTGCTGGTCCTGGAGTGGAACAGGTCTAGGAGAGACGGCAGGTCGCAGCCGATGACCTTCTCGGCTGACCGAATGATCCGCTACAGCAATGTCTGCATACCAGGCAGGCAACGTCCAAGTTTATCTTGCTAACGTTAGAAAGCAAACAGCTAACGCTAGCCAGCATTTAAGTTATTGAGAGTGAATCGTAACTACACCCCACTTACTTCCAAAAATGATTGATAATAATTAACAACCTACTTGTCATTCTTTCCTTTCATCAGAAATATTAAGCATTATAACCAGATGCATACGTTTCATTGATTAATCTGAGACACTCGCAAACTCAAAAATGCATTTCTGTTAGACTTTGCAACATTTGAGGTAATTTTGTTTCTGTTCCACCATACCATGTCAATATAACCCTCAGTCTAACCCAGTATGTCTGATGCAGTAGGGTCTTAATATGCTACAACATCTAACCGTCTGCTTATTGTGACTGAGAATAATTTTCACATTTGATTTAAACTTTTATTTTTAGAATGACATAGGTTTTTATTTTTTCTTTGTATTGAATTTAAGTTTCCATCTTTGTCCGGCCAGTAAAGTACCTTAATAATCATAATAGGTTTTCAGGTTAACAGTTTTTCATACAAAACAGTATTGTCTTACATTTAGTCATACTGCATACAACAAGGGAAAGACCACGTGGCGACTTGGAAAGACAGCTGGCAGGAGGGAATAGACCCCACTGGGGCTGCTTTGGGCTGGCAGGAGGGAATAGATCTCACTGGGGCTGCTTTGGGCTGGCAACCCGTAGCAGTAGCATCTGCAGATGCACCCAACTAAGGTACAAAAGAACAAACCAAAAGAATAGGCAGAGACCTCCGTGTGGTATTTTTGGACATCGCTAATGCCTTTGGATCGTTGCCACAGTCTGTTGTGGAAGGCATTCAGCTACTTTCAGGTCCCTGAGAAGATTTCAGTATTAGTCAGGGCATATTTTATATATGTGGTCTCAGCAATCAGTAGTTGAAGATGGAATGTTTTCTCAGACAGATTTATTGCATAATTTAAACAACAATAGAGATGGTTTCCGGAAATGATCTGACAAATGATACTCGCGCCATTGTATTTGAAAGTTCACCTAACACTCCCACAACAGCCCTGTTTGCTGACCCCTTCAGCCAATAGAGTCCTTGACCTCTTATCTGGCCTTAACCAAAGAGAAGGCTATTCCTTATCCCGTGACACACCCACTATTTCCCTAGGATGAACTGGGTTCACCCCTCTTAATTCAAACACTAACAGTTGTCTTTGTCTCCAAACCTATAATCTAAACTAATTCACTTTGCCATATAGATTTCCCTATTCACATAAAAGCATTCCCACAATAACTTTCAATCTCTCCACTGTGGTATTACGACTAAATAGTGTCCTTTCCCTCACTGAAAGATGTCTGCAGACAGTCCTGCAGGTAAAGGGGTTGTGAGCAGTGGTTCTGTTTGATAAGTAGAGTTGTGGCAGCACATGTCACATCTTTCCACCAGATGTCACATCTTTCCACCAGCTCTCTAATGTCTCACATGGACTGCTGTGCTCTGGCTAAGCACTTTGTCATGCCCTGATGTCCGTGGTTAATTATCTCAAGCATCTCTCTGTCTTAGTAGGATCCCATCGGTGAAGTGTATGTCTGCTCTGTGTGACAAGAGATTCTCTGGGACAGCTTTCCTGTGTATAGACCAAACTGTGTCTGTGTACATAGGCGGAGATCCCGGGGGGGACGGGACGTGTTTTTTAAGTGTTGAAAAATCATGATCCCCCTATTCCTCAAAGTGGTTTGGTTCATATGCTGTTTCCAAGGGGCGGGGCTACCGGCAGCTCCGTGTTTCAGTCAATCAGCCCAGTAGATGTCAGAGTGTGAGAGTGTTCCTCTCTCCCCTGTCACTGCCGCTATGATACACGATATGTAAAGAGATTGACCTCATTCTATAACTTAGTTAAGATCTGTATATAATATTTCAAGCTAGCTAATAACCTACAAAGATTCTTTATTCTTATTCTTTATTCCGTCTCTGGCGAGAGACTCTGGGGAGGTATCTATCTAGTATAGCTAGCTAGCTACGATGGTGACAATCTAGAGAGTACAGTACAGTAGCGTAGCAAGACAGCTGCTGGTAACATTATGGTAACATTATTGTTCAAGGGATGTGTGTGCATGTTGCCATTCACAAAATGCTACAAAGATTAAAATTAGTGCTGTCAGTTTAAAGCGTTATTAACGGCGTTAACGCAAACACATTTTAACGCCGTTAATTTTTTTATCGCGAGATTAACGCGATTTTTTTTTATAATATTTTTTTAATAATTTTTTTTTTTTTTAGATTAACGTTCTTTTTGGCCTCGCAAACTGTCTAGTAGGCTAACGTTACGGTTTGAGTGAATTGTGAGCGCGATACGGCGAAATGGATGATAAAAAGCTTCTGAATGGAAAGTTTACTTTTAAAAGTTGTGTTGTGCAAAAGAAGCGAGCTTCACTGTTGTCTGAAAATGTCAACAGGCAGCTGGCTGAAAGCAAAGAAGTAGTAGGCTTACCTTTTATTGATAACCTAACTGTTACGGTTCATTGTTTCTGAAATAAGAGGCCTGACTGCTATGTTCCCAGCAAACTTGAAAAAAAAAATACAATATTAAGCCATGGTTTAACTGCACTATAGGTTGAGTCCTTGTTTACCTGAAATGTGCACTTTACAATTTTATTTTGTACCTGTAAGGTCTGTGTTCTGTCCGTGTCTAATTTCTGTGTTTGTCTCCCTTGTATGGTCGCATGTTTGTTCCCGTGTCTAGTCCTCGTGCTTCCTTGTTCCTGCCATGTGCTTTCCCTGTGTTTGTTTGTCTGTGCCATGTGCCCTCTTGTTGTTGTCCGTGTCTCCACCCCTCACCTGTTCCCAATCTCCCGGGTTGTGTGTGTCATTGGGTTCACCTGTGTCCTGTTAATTCCCCTTGTTTAGTCCACCTGTGTCCTTGTCTGCCCCGCCTTGATTGTTCTCACCTGTCCCTCGTTATCTGTTGCCTGTGTGTATATATAGTCCTTGTTTTCTTGTTCCTCGTTGTGTCGTCGTAAAGTATGTTTCATGGTATGTTCCTTGTCTTTCCACTGCTCCTCGTGTTCCTAGCGTTTAGCGCTTTCGCCTTGTTCAAGTGATTACTCGTGCTTCTGACCTCTGCCTGCCCTACAACTATTCTCCTGCCTATTCCCTGTTTGGATTTGTTTGCCTACTTTTGGACTGCTTACCTGTGTACCGAACCCTGCTAGTAAACGTTTATTCTTCTGAATCTACCCCTGTGCTGAGTCGTGCGTTTGAGTTCTGCACAACACCCACCATTCGTAACAGTACCGCCCTGTTTGGCAATGTTGGTTTTCAATAAAATAAAACATTTGCTTAAAGCAAGCCAATCCACTTTTCCATGTTGATAAGGGCAATAAAATAAAAATAAAATGATGGAAAAAATAAATAAACGAAGGGACATTTAGAATAGATACAAATTTGCGATAATCGCGATTCATTTTGAGTTAACTATGACATAAATGCGATTAATCGCGATTACATATTTTATTTGTTTGACAGCACTAATTAAAATATAAAAAGTTCACAATGACCTTTTGGGACGTTTTGTTCAACATTGATACAGTATATTAAGCTCCTTGCAACTTGCTGGTGTTTTGTTATCGATAGCTCAGCATGCAACATTTTTATTTTAAGAATGACAAATTTGTTGGAGAGATTATGTACTAAAAGTGTTTATAATACTAGTTGACATGAACCATAACTGTTTGGGGATATTCTCTCAACTAGATAGTTAGCTAGATAGCATAGTTCGCTAGATAGCTAGCTGCAAGCAGCTTAATTTACTTTAGAGCAGACATATATGTGTTTGTTGATCTTTGATATATTGAGTTGGGAGTGGGGTCTCCCACACTGTTTAATCCACAGTCGGCACCTTTCCCCATGTGTTTTGGGTTTTGGAAATTCGGAAAAAACGACGTGTCACTCTAATATCTCAGGGTACATTGTGCCAGATGTAAAATGGTATAAGAGAATTCTGTATTTTAGCAGCTAAGTTATGCTAGCTCTCGTTACAGCAATTTTTTCATGTCCCCCCCCAGGAATTACTCTCTGAAATGTTACCATGTATTGTCCCCCCCTACAATGAAATGGGATCTCCGCCCCTGGGTGTGTACACTCAGAGTTGTCTCATGGTTCCATCTCGGTTCTGCCTGTCTTTGATACACTTGATACAAGTTTGTTTTTAGTTGCAGGTAGGTGCTCGATGACATAATCAATCTACACTTTGCACTCCTTTTCCAGTCTGTCACACTCATTGGTGTTTTCTAATCCAAGTGGAGTTCGTCATGACAACGCATCAGCTGCCTCCAGCTGTTTTGCTGGCACATGAATGACTCTGTACCTGAATCTCATCATTCTCAGCCTAAAACTGAGTATTCTTGGAGTCATCCAGTGGACGAGTGCCTAACAGGGAGATCAGAGGCTTGTGGTCTGTACGCACTGTGAAGTTAAACCCCAAGGGGTAGGCACTCAGTAATTCGCATACCCATGTCACAGCGAGAGCCTCCTTCTCAAACTCAGACTCCTGGACACGTACCCCACTGCTCTGTATTCCCCCTCTGGCTGTCACTACATTAGGCCATATGACTATGTGTCACTGCATTAGGCCATATGACTATGTGTCACTGCATTAGGCCATATGACTATGTGTCTGTCACTGCATTAGGCCATATGACTATGTGTCTGTCACTGCATTAGGCCATATGACTATGTGTCTGTCACTGCATTAGGCCATATGACTATGTGTCTCACTGCATTAGGCCATATGACTATGTGTCTGTCACTGCATTAGGCCATATGACTATGTGTCTGTCACTGCATTAGGCCATATGACTATGTGTCTGTCACTGCATTAGGCCATATGACTATGTGTCTGTCACTGCATTAGGCCATATGACTATGTGTCTGTCACTGCATTAGGCCATATGACTATGTGTCTGTCACTGCATTAGGCCATATGACTATGTGTCTCACTGCATTAGGCCATATGACTATGTGTCTCACTGCATTAGGCCATATGACTATGTGTCTGTCACTGCATTAGGCCATATGACTATGTGTCTCACTGCATTAGGCCATATGACTATGTGTCTCACTGCATTAGGCCATATGACTATGTGTCTCACTGCATTAGGCCATATGACTATGTGTCTCACTGCATTAGGCCATATGACTATGTGTCTCACTGCATTAGGCCATATGACTATGTATCTCACTGCATTAGGCCATATGACTGTCATCAGAATCATATTGGCCAAGTAAGTTTGGAATTTGACTTGGTAAAGTGGCTCTCAGTGTGCTTACACAACACAAAATATACATTACAACACAATACAAAACAAATAGTGCAACAGTGCAACCAGTGCTGTAGTGGTAAAATTAGAGGTGGGTAAACTATGAATTTTATGATCAGACAGACCTCGACCCGATGCAACACAACGCGTTGCGAAACAACGCAACACAAAGCGTTGCAACTCTGTAAGGCTGACCTAGCTGTATTCCATTATGTTATCAGTTAAAGTCATATTAAATCAATGACAGTGAATAGATGTGTTTGTAGTTTAAAATATTTCAAGAAAACAGTAAAGAAAAGTATCTGTAGGCCTCACAAAAATGAAGGGGGTGGTGGTGGAGACAAAAGAAAGGACCTCTATAGGACCTTAAAAAAAATGAAGGCCTCTGGAAACAGGCCCAGGGTGTTACAGCTGAAAAGTATAATATAAAAAGAAACCATGCTGCAATTAAACACTTCCCCTGTTCTTTAACCATTGGAGAAACCTGCCTTACAGGGGCGTGGTCTAGGGTTCATGGCTCTCTTGTGCTTCACCAGCCAGGACTTCACTTACTGTGTTGGATTGAACACTCATATAGGCTATAACTACCTATGTCAGCATGAATAGCCTTTCCAGCATGTTTTTTTTTTAACATTGAGAACTGACTTGTTTTCAAATCATCTATGTTTCCAGTGTATTTCGCTTACAGCCTCACCTGCCATCATGAAAGTAAAAAACAAATAACGACCAAATAAAATAAATATTAATATTTTTCTACTGATCTGCGCTATACATGTATTTTCTGCATGATTCCAATAATTTCGAGCATTTTAATAATCAAAATCGCTGAATTTGCGCATGTCCTGTTCAAACAGAGAGGAGACTGCGAGACGGTGAGGCAGCGACGAGCTGTGCCTCATCTCAGATTGCGCAATCCCTCACAAACTGGGTTGAGCGCATTCGTAGAACCTATTTAGTCTTGCTGATCTGACAAAAAAACCTCAGTGAAAAAACACGGAAGGGAGGCAAACAGTACCGCTGCCTCAATGAAGGCGCGGTCGGGTTTATGCTTGTTCTGCCGTTGCTCTTCTTCTACACTTACTGTATATTTGACCTTGACTGCGAAAATGGAAGATTCTATAGCTAAGCTAAAACATTTCACTTAGCTATGTCTAACTGGCTTGCCAAGAATCTGTCTACAATTTTCAATGAATAAGCTTAATCTGCAGCGATATGCGTGAGGATAACTACTCGTGCATCTTCAATTGCTGAAAGAGTTTACGTTTTATTAGGCCTATTTAGATGGAAGCGGGAAGGCTGGCCGGTTCATCGTATTTGAAAGCACGTTATTAAAAGCGTTTGTCCCTGTCTAAATGCGATGTTGTGCGAACCAAAGCAACGTTTAAAAATGTGAATTGATCTTCTTCAGTCTTACTTTGTACTTGAGGCCTTTTGCGGGCATCTGTGTGAGTGATAGCACTCGATGGTCTCTTCAAAAATCGCCTGATATCCATGGCTAATGAATCCATTCCGAACGGGGAGGCAGGCAGGCTAATCCACAACGTGTATGTGTTTACATACTTCCTGGATCCTTATTGGTGTCGCCGCCGCAGCTGCAAGGCACTGATTGGAGGGTCACAGACCATAATACAGCGCAGATGAAAATGATTCACACTACAGCGTTTATATGTTCAACAATATGAAACTTAGTGTTAGGTGATTTAAAATGACACCACATTTATTTTGGATTATTCCAACGGCAGAATACAACGCGCAGGGAACTTTGAGATGCGTAAACGCCACTTTGAGATGCGTAAACGCTATTTAGAGGTGCGTAAACGCTATTTCCAAAATTCCAGAGGTGCGTAAACGGCGTTTACGTGCGTTTAGCCTCCACTACAGCCCTGAGTGCAACCGTCTAAGAAGTTTAGGAAAGTCTATACAAGGCGGAATGGCTGTATACAGTAGCTGTAAAATGTTACACAACAATAGTGCAAAGAAGAAGTGGAGAGTGCAAGAAGTGCAGGGATATATATATATGCTATATATGCTACAGTGAGTTAGCTGTTCAGTAGTGAGACGGCGAGGGGGAAGAAACTGTTTTTGTGTCTGGAGGTTTTGGCGAACAGTGATCTGTAGCGTCTACCAGAGGGGAGGAGTTTGAATAGTTTGTGTCCGGGGTGTGAGGGGTCTGCAGTGATTTTTCCTGCCCGTTTCCTGACTCTGGAGGTGTACAGGTCTTGGATGGTGGGCAGGTTGGCACCGATTATCTTTTCTGCAGACCTGACTGTCCGTTGGAGTCTGTTCTTATCCAGTTTGGTGGCCGATCCAAACCAGACAGTGATTGAAGTGCACAGAACAGACTCTATGATTGCGGTGTAGAACATGATCAGCAGCTCCTGAGGCTGGGCCTTCTTGATGATTGTGTTGATGTTGGGTTCCCACATCAGGTTCCGGGAGATTGTGGATCCCAGAAACTTGAAGGATTCCACAGCCAACACGATACTGTTGTGTATGGTGAGGGGGGGCAGTGCTGGGGGGCTCCTCCTGAAGTCCACTGTCATCTCCACGGTTTTAAGCGGGTTCAGCTCTAGGTTGTTGCGAACGCACCACAGGACTAGCTGTTCCAACCAACGTCCCGCATATATGTAGACTCATCATCATCACGGATGAGGGCGATGACTGTCGTCTGCAAATTTTAGGAGTTTAACAGATGGGTCTCCTGAGGTGCAGTCGTTTGTGTAGAGGGAGAAGAGCAGTGGGGAGAGCACGCATCCCTGAGGTGCACCAGTGCTGACTGACCGGGTGCTGGATGTTGTTTCACCCAGCCTCACCTGCTGCTTCCTGTCTATCAGGAAGTTTGTGATCCACTGACAGGTGGAGGCAGGCACAGTGAGCTGGGTGAGTTTGGTGAGGAGGACTTCTGGAATGATGGTGTTGAACGCCGAGCTGAAGTCCACGAACAGCATCCTTGCATAGGTCCCTGGGGAGTCGAGGTATTGCAGGATGTAGTGCAGCCCCATGTTGACTGCATCATCCACTGACCTGTTTGCCCAGTAGGCAAACTGCAGAGGGACCAGCAGGGGGCCTGTGATGCCCTTCAGATGGGTCAATACCGTGCCAATACCGTGCCTGTCACTGCATTAGGCCATATGACTATGTGTCTGTCACTGCATTAGGCCATATGACTATGTGTCTGACACTGCATTAGGCCATATGACTATGTGTCTGTCACTGCATTAGGCCATATGACTATGTGTCTGACACTGCATTTGGCCATATGACTATGTGTCTCACTGCATTAGGCCATATGACTATGTGTCTGTCACTGCATTAGGCTGTAAGACGTAACTTTCCTAAACCAATGAGGGAAAAGACGTCTGGAAGGTTTGGGCAGATGCGTCTCTCTCTTCGCTTTGCTGAAACGTAACATTTTATGAAAACACCTTTCTTGGTACGACCATAATTAATCTGACTCCATTTTCATTGTCTGACTCCCCTCAATTAGGAACTCAGCCTTAGCTCCTAGCTTTTAATGTAGATTGCTACCTGGTTTTGTGTGGCTGATCTCCAACTCATTTATTTGAACACCTATCGTCTGTAATCTGAATTCCTCTCTTACTTTTTAAAAAACGGTTTCGTCTTGGAATAGCCGCTTATGATATTGCCACGGCTGATTTACATCTTGACATATTCCTCGGACACAAGCTGTAACTATTCTGGAATCTACCTCAGAGGTCTCACAGTGCTGTTATGGGACCTTACAGTTCGACTTGGTTGACGGGTGCCAGGCTGTTGTACGATTCCGTATAACCTTTCGATCCAGTGCAGAGGCTGGTCGGCAAGCCACGCTATATAATATAATATAATTAACAGTTCTGCTGTAGCATGCCAGTTACCTCAAAGTCTTACACTTTTGGCCGCTTTGGGTATGATATTTCCTCTAGCCAGTCATTTGTGGAAACACTGTTACCTAAGAATACTTCTCTAGTTAAGAATTTCTTAGGGATAAGCAGGTTAGAAGTCCAAGTTAGACAACAAACAAAGCAAGTGAAAATAAAATGTTATATTTTTGATAATAGAACTGTCCTATATGAATGGGTGTCTTTTCAAACATGAAAGTAATAAGAATGATTTATCTTGGTGTCTAAATAAGCAAGGTGGGAGATCGGGTACAGTTGATACAGCTTGATTGTGATATAGCCTGTATTTTCAATCCTTGGTCAGTCAGCATCAATGGGTTTAAATGGGTGTCTCAGTACTCAGTCTACCCTATATAAACCGATGCTTTTTAAGCAGGGTTCAGTTGATTTTGGGCTACCGTAGAGAACACCCACTATGGAGGATCCAGAAAGACTAAGGAGGGTATATATGCTTGCTCTAGCCCAGCATGAAGTAGATGTACTGAACTTGAACATAGCAGATGGATATGATATGAAGACTCTTGTGACATGGACAATGTGTGTGGATGTGTTGATGTTTTCTAATAATAAACATTAAGAAACACAAATTCAGTGTCAAATTTAAATCATTTATTTCAATAACATAAAACCCCAGTATTTTTCGTAAATCACAGTAATAATAACAGTAAATCAATATAACATTAAACAATTAAAGGAAATAATTATCATAATCACACATTCACACAAGTATTAATGCCTGCTCGGCCTCATCCAGGTGCCCCTGAGTTTTGGCTATGATCGCCTTCAACTGGAATTACACAGGTAAACAATAAACAATAAGCAATAAACAATTGTCTTTCACTTGTTATTCAATATCGTAGTATAATTATATGAATAAGTCAGTATTTCTGGTGTGTCACACCTCGGATGGGCGCTTCCTTGTGGTGTTGTTTTTCATTCTTCTTCCCTGCAGCGCGAGTAGCAGAAGCCCCCCTCACACCTTTTTTGCGTCGTCTTGGCGGCATGATGTTCACTGTTCAGGACAACTGAATCCACTGATTTTCCAGCGTTTTATACCCGTTTGACCATAAAACCCACACGCCAGCAAAACGCTATTCTGTTCTGTTCACTGTTCAGGACAACTGAATCCACTGATTTTCCAGCGTTTTATACCCGTTTGACCATAAAACCCAAACGCCAGTAAAACGCTATTCTGTCGTTATTCACATGTTAGTCACACTCTCAACACGTTGTCTAACGTTGACTAATCGTTCTTCGCGCGCCAGTGACACGTCAGCACATGTCGTCGCGCGCCAGTGACACGTCATCACACGCTTATAGTTTTCAGGGGTGTCTAACTTGGTCGCTGTTACACGCTGCTCATGCGTTAGTCACACGCTAGTCACACGCCAGATTTGTCCACCTCACCCTAGAATGCTCGAAAATTGAACGATTAGAACGTTCAGAGAAAGTTGACCAGAACGTTATGGTGTGACGGGGCCTTTACAGAATGTTCCAAGTTCTTTGACTGTCTTCCCCTTAAGTACCCATTTCGTCCTACATCTGGTTTATTAATTGCCCACATGGATAGTGGTTTCCTGTGATGAGAATCACACATTAACAGACAAATGGAGGGGGTTCTCACCCAAAGATGGGGTGTGCCCCCTCCAGAGAGAGATTACTTTGCAACTCACAGAGACCAGAATTCTCATGTCTCTGAAATCCATGTTAAGCCTAACTAGTTTCACCCTGGCATGGAAAAGCACAGAGATAGAACCAGAGACATAGGTTTGAGATAAGAGTCTCAGCAGGACAGCAACAATTAGGACAGTGCATCTCTGGAATGTTTGTTGGGGGCACCATAAACCAACACCTAGGCCCCAACAAAGGCCATCTGTGATTTTCCACTCCAAAGATCCATTCCTGCCTTACAACACGTTAATCACAATAATGTAAACCAGTGCACGAATAATTTAAATAACAATGCACAAATAACACACATATTTCAGTGTTGGATACATATAAAATACATGTAATTTGTCGAAGTTCTCGACATTCATTGCATTTACCAATCTGAAAGTTTATAAATTGTGAGGGTCATTTTGCACAGTGGACAAGTGGCAACAGCATATAAACTGAAGACCTGCAGTACACTACATCTCCAAAGGTGGCTCCAAAATTATCCCCCACGCAGCTGAGAAAGTCATCAGGGAGATACTATGTGCCACACTATGAGTCGGCCTAGCTCAACTGGTAGAGTCAGGGAGATACTGCCACACCTTTCAATTCAATTAAATTCAAGTTAATTTATACGGCGCCAAACTGGATCAAATCTGGGGTGCAGCTATATGGACTTTTTAAGTGGGGTGACACCAACCATTCACACACGTACACACACACACATGCACACACACACAAACACACACACACATGCACACACACACACACACACACATGCACACACACACAAACACACACACACATGCACACACACACAAACACATGCACACATACACACATGCACACACACTCATATAAAAGCCACAGTCAATCATCTCACACATAACATCACCACCTCACCACTAGAATGACACCCATCAAAGCAACATGTCAATCAAAAACTGATTGGTAGGATGCTAACTATCATAGGCCATCAATCACTTTTGACAAAAGTTACTACTAGAGTTTATGTGACTTATATTATCATGATAAATGGGGGGGTTGGAAAACAGGTACCAAATGGCCCATATTTGGGCATTTACAGTATACTCATATTATGAAGTGTTATTGGTTATTTTCACATTCTACAATATTATCATGATTAATGGGGGTGGACCAGAAAACAGGTCTGCTTTAGGGTACCCAGATGGCCCAGATTAGTTGAGATCTGCTATGTGGTGACTGGGTTGAGATCTGATATGTGGTGACTGGGTCAGGTTGATATCTGCTATGTGGTGACTGGGTCAGGTTGAGATCTGCTATGTGGTGACTGGGTCAGGTCGAGATCTGCTATGTGGTGACTGGGTCAGGTTGAGATCTGCTATGTGGTGACTGGGTCAGGTTGAGATCTGCTATGTGGTGACTGGGTCAGGTTGAGATCTGCTATGTGGTGACTGGGTCAGGTGGAGATCTGCTATGTGGTGACTGGGTCAGGTTGAGATCTGCTATGTGGTGACTGGGTCAGGTTGAGATCTGATATGTGGTGACTGGGTTGAGATCTGCTATGTGGTGACTGGGTCAGGTTGATATCTGCTATGTGGTGACTGGGTCAGGTTGAGATCTGCTATGTGGTGACTGGGTCAGGTGGAGATCTGCTATGTGGTGACTGGGTCAGGTTGAGATCTGCTATGTGGTGACTGGGTCAGGTTGAGATCTGATATGTGGTGACTGGGTTGAGATCTGCTATGTGGTGACTGGGTCAGGTTGATATCTGCTATGTGGTGACTGGGTCAGGTTGAGATCTGATATGTGGTGACTGGGTCAGGTTGAGATCTGCTATGTGGTGACTGGGTCAGGTTGAGATATGCTATGTGGTGACTGGGTCAGGTTGAGTCTGTGGGTAACAGAGCAATAATCAGCTAACAACATACTGTTGACTGTCAGGTGACTGTCAGGTGCTGTCAGGTGCTTAAATGCAGATTATCTCTGTATAAATGGTGTTCAGTGAGTTATGAAACCAGAACTGACCTCTTCCTGGTCAGCAGTTCCTTACAGGGTGGGTAGCAAATAGACATTATTCATTTAATCTTGACATCAAGTTATATAGCCTTCATCATTTATTGAATTAAACCAGTTTGATAATCATATAGCCAAGCCAACATTTTCATGTAGCCTTTGTCATTTAGTGTAATTAAACCAGTTTAAAAACGATATCACAAAGCCACCTTTCTTT
Organism: Clupea harengus; assembly: GCF_900700415.2. Classification (NCBI taxonomy): domain Eukaryota; kingdom Metazoa; phylum Chordata; class Actinopteri; order Clupeiformes; family Clupeidae; genus Clupea; species Clupea harengus. Next base: position 2,500,849 of record NC_045153.1, on the reverse strand, counting down.
ATCTAGCCTTTATCTTTTGATTACATTCAACTCATTTAATAATCATATACCAAAGCCTACATTCTTTATTTGGCCTCTATCAGAAAACATGTGTGTGTGTGTTTTGAGACTTCCTGAGTGTCTGTGTGAAACATGAGTGTGTCACAAATGCAAAAATATAAACCAGTAGAGTGATTGGAAATTAACTGTAGACTGTATTTGTATTAGATAATGAAATTGTATACTAATGACATGGTCAACACTACAAGACTGAAAATATTACAACATGTTTCTTCCCAGTTGTGCGTGCATGGCGGAAGGCAACAGATGATGAGTTAATGAAGAAAATCAATCAACTGGAGAACAAGAGCAGTGAGGTGGAGAAGACAAAACAAGAACTAGAGGAAAAGACAAAACAACAACTGGAGGAGAAGAATAAAGAGATGGAGAAGACAAAACAACAACTAGAGGACACGAATAAAGAAATGGAGAAGACAAAACAACAACTAGAGGAGAGGAATAAACTCCTCCAGGAGAGAGAGACAGAGCTAGAGAACATGACTAAACACGAGAAGGGGAGAGAGGGACTACTGGAGAACATGACCAGTGAGGTGGAGACCAGTAAAATACAACTGGAGTCACTGGAAAAGGAACTGCAGGACAGGAACAGTCAACTACAGAACCTGAGAACCCAACTACAAGAACAAGGCAGGGAGCTGGAGGAGAGAGACAGACAGCTGGAGGAGAGAGAAAAACAGCTGGAGGAGATAGAAAAGACAAAACAACAACTAGAGGAGGAGACAAAACAACAACTAGAGGAGAAGAATAAAGAGATGGAGAAGACAACTAAACAACTAGAGGAGAAGAATAAAGAGATGGAAAAGACAAAACACCAACAAGAGGAGAAGAATAAAGAGATGGAGAAGACAAAACAACAAATAGAGGAGAGGAATAAAGAGATGGAGAAGACAAATCAACAACTACAGGAAAAGACAAAACAACAACTAGAGGAGAGGAATAAACTCCTCCAGGAGAGAGAGACAGATCTAGAGAACATGACTAAACGAGAGAAGGGGAGAGAGGGACTACTGGAGAACATGACCAGTGAGGTGGAGACCACTAAAAGACAACTGGAGTCACTGGAAAAGGAACTGCAGGACAGGAACAGTCATTTACAGGACCTGAGAACCCAACTACAAGAACAAGGCAGGGAGCTGGAGGAGAGAGACAGACAGCTGGAGGAGAGAGAAAAACAGCTGGAGGAGATAGAAAAGACAAAAAAACAACTAGAGGAGAAGAATAAAGAGATGGAGAAGACAAAACAACAACTAGAGGAGAAGAATAAAGAGATGGAGAAGACAAAACAACAACAAGAGGAGAAGAACAAAGAGATGGAGAAGATAACACAACAACTAGAGGAAAAGACAAAACGTCAACTACAGGACAAGAATAAAGAGATGGAGAACACAAAACAACTTGAGGAGAAGAACAAAGAGATGGAGAAGACAAAACAACAACTAAAGGAGAATAATAAAAAGATGGAGAAGACAAAGCAACAACTAGAGGAGAGGAACAACGAGATGGAGAAGACAACAGAACAACTAGAGGAGAAGAATAAAGAGATGGAAGAGACAAAACAACAACTAGAGGAGAAGAACAAAGAGATGGAGAAGACAAAACAACAACTAAAGGAGAATAATAAAGAGATGGAGAAGACAAAGCAACAACTAGAGGACAAGTCCAAAAGACACAAACAGCCGGAGCAGAGAGAGTCACTGGAAGAGGAACTGCAGGACAGGAACAGCCAACTACAGGAACTGAAAACCCAACTACAAGAACAAAGCAGGGAACTGGAAGAGAGAGACAGACAGCTGGAAGAGAGAAACAGACAGCTGGAGGAGAGAAACAGACAGCTGGAGGAGAGAGAAAGAGAACATCTGACTGGTGAGTGTGAGAGAAGAGACATGTATCCTAAGTGTTTAGTAACATAGACCGTGTGTTGAGGCCCAAATGACCAATTGAAGTGATTATCTTTCTAAACGTATTACCCATTAAATTAACTGCTACTTTCACTCACATGGTATTAACACTCTGACATACTCACACATATCAGCTCCAGTTCCTGTTTTCCCTTTAAATCTCAGTCTCTATCTGTCTGTGTTGTGTTATATCAGGAGGAGAGCCTCCCCAGTATCATTAATCCTGTCTCACTCAGTGCTGTTCACAGTGTCAAACACTTCAGTAGCTACTACAGTAACTGAATGGGCTTCTGATCCAGTTTCTCTTTGTGTTGGACTCCTAGATCCAGATCCTCCTCACATCAGGAAAAGAGACAGTAATGAGTTGATTCCTCCAGACAGTAAGTCTTCATGTTAGTGAATCTGTGATTCATTTAATGTTTTGTAAACTCTTCAGTACTTGAAGGGATATAAAAGCTGGCAAGATCATTGGGCCTCATTCTTGAACGCAGTTAAGTAGAATTTAAGAAGGAATTTCATCTGAACTCCACTTCAGGTGGATTTACGAGCAAATTTGGCATTCATGAAAGTTTTCTCATCTGGGATTTGTTCTGAACTTCAGAAGAATTTCAGAACGCGAAATAGCTGTCGTACATCGCCCAGAGTTTTCTTAGATGCGATTTCTCAAAAAAACACAAGATGGCCCACGGGGCCGCTCCGTGTTAGAAGTGTTAAGGGCTGAATTTGTGAGAAATCGTTGGTGATTGCGTTCACATCAACTCTACAGACATCCTCGGATTAAAATAATTATAATAATAATAAATACGAGAATATTTGTATCATTAACAATTACGTTTCACATTTATAGTCATGATTCTACGAGGCATCCTCTTGTCGAAAAAAAAAATAAAGGACTACACGAACACTGCAAATGTTAGTGAATAAATAAATAAGCACTAAACTCAATCGCGTTTATATAGCCATAGTGGAATAGAATGGACACATCTTCATACTGCAACAGTACCTCCACCTCTGCACCGGTGAAGTTAGATCTGTGTTTACTCGACCGGTGCTCGCTTTCCGCTTTGACATGACTCGCTTTCGAGTTGTTTTCGCGTGGATTCGGTCGATTCCGACTGCACAATGTCACTACGGTTGCGTGCCCTTATAAGGAGCTGGCGGGGCGTGTATGTATGCAAATTCAGGTGCACGAGAACGCGCATTCAATGTAAGAAACTTCATTCGGGGGAGCACAGCTGAGAGCACTTTGGCTACATAAGAACACATTTTCAGGCGTTCATGAATCTGGCGGAGATCTTTTTCTTACGTTGGTTTTTCGAAATCCGTAAGAAACATTTCAGAAGAAACTTCAGAAAATGTTCGAGAATGAGACCCATTGCCTTCATCAGCACTAAGTTATAAATATTATGCATAGTGAGGTCTTTTATCACATTTCATGAATTAGCTTCACACTCTGATATTGTTTATGTCCTGCTTTAGAGTTGTTCTACAGCTTATGATAACTGGACCATCTGTAATAAAGACTTCTGATTTCTCTTTCTGTGTGTGTGTGTGTGTGTGTGTGTGTGTGTGTGTGTGTGTGTGTGTGTGTGTGTTTGCAGTGGGAGGAGAGAGTCCTGCAGATGGTGCGTATGAGAAATGCCAACCTAATACACTCTGGAAACTAAACCCGCTGTCCAGCATTTGAAACGCATAGCTTTAACACTGTAGCTAAATGCCTGTGTGTGTGTGTGTGTAATAGCTTTAACACTGTAGTTAAATGGGCTTCTGATCCAGTTTCTCTTTGTGTTGGACTCCTAGATCCAGACCCTCCTCACATCAGGAAAAGAGACAGTAATGAGTTGATTCCTCCAGACAGTAAGTCTTCATGTTTGTGAGTCTGTGATTCATTTAATGTTTTGTAAACTCTTCAGTACTTGAAGGGATATAAAAGCTGGCAAGATCATTGGTCATTGGGCCTCATTCTCGAACGCAGTTAAGAAGAATTTAAGAAGGAATTTCCTCTGAACTCAACTTCCGCTGGATTTACGAACAAATTTGGCATTCATGAAAGTTTTCTCATCTGGGATTTGTTCTGAACTTCAGAAGAATTTCAGAACGCGAAATAGCAGTCGTAAATCGGCCAGAGTTTTCTTAAATGCGATTCCTCAAAAAAACACAAGATGGCCCACGGGGCCGCTCCGTGTTAGAAGTGTTAAGGGCTGAATTTGTGAGAAATCGTTGGTGATTGCGTTCACATCAACTCTACAGACATCCTCGGATTAAAATAATTATAATAATAATAAATACGAGAATATTTGTATCATTAACAATTACGTTTCACATTTATAGTCATGATTCTACGAGGCATTGTGATATCTTAAAATAAATAAAGGACTACACGAACACTGAAATGTAAGTGAATAAATAAATAAGCACGAAACTCAATCGCGTTGATATAGCCATAGTGGAATAGAATGGACACATCTTCAACCTGCAACAGTATCTCCACCTCTGCACCGGTGTACTTAGATCTGCGTTTACTCGACCGGTGCTTGCTTTCCGCTTTGACATGACTCACTTTCGAGTTGCTTTCGCGTGGATTCGGTCGATTCCGACTGCACAATGTCACTACGGTTGCGTGCCCTTATAAGGAGCTGGCGGGGCGTGTATGTATGCAAATTCAGGTGCACGAGAACACGCGTTCAATGTAAGAAACCTCATTCGGAGGAGCACAGCTGAGAACACTTTGGCTGCATAAGAACACATTTTCAGGCGTTCATGAATCTGGCGGAGATCTTTTTCTTACGTTGGTTTTACAAAGTCCCTAAGAAACATTTCAGAAGAAACTTCAGAAAATGTTCGAGAATGAGGCCCATTGTCTTCATCAGCACTAAGTTATAAATATTATGCATAGTGAGGTCTTTTATCACATTTCATGAATTAGCTTCACACTCTGATATTGTTTATGTCCTGCTTTAGAGTTGTTCTACAGCTTATGATAACTGGACCATCTGTAATAAAGACTTCTGATTTCTCTTTCTGTGTGTGTGTGTGTGTGTGTGTGTGTGTGTGTGTGTGTGTGTGTGTGTGTGTCTGCAGTGAGAGGAGAGAGTCCTGCAGATGGTGAGTATGAGAAATGCAAACCTAATACACTCTAGAAACTAAACCCGCTGTCCAGCATTTGAAACTCATAGCTTTAACATTGTAGCTAAATGCCTGTGTGTGTGTGTGTGTAATAGCTTTACCACTGTAGTTAAATGGGCTTCTGATCCAGTTTCTCTTTGTGTTGGACTCCTAGATCCAGATCCTCCTCACATCAGGAAAAGAGACAGTAATGAGTTGATTCCTCCAGACAGTAAGTCTTCATGTTTGTGAGTCAGTGATTAATGTAATGTTTTGTAAACTCTTCAGTACTTGAAGGGATATGAAAGCTGGCAAGATCATTGGGCCTCATTCTCTAACGCAGTTAAGAAGAATTTAAGAAGGAATTTCCTCTGAACTCTACTTCCGGTGGATTTACGATCAAATTTGTCATTCATGAAAGTTTTCTCATCTGGGATTTGTTCTGAACTTCAGAACGCGAAATAGCAGTCGTAAATCGGCCAGAGTTTTCTTAAATGCGATTCCTCAAAAAAACACAAGATGGCCCACGGGGCCGCTCCGTGTTAGAAGTGTTAAGGGCTGAATTTGTGAGAAATCGTTGGTGATTGCGTTCACATCAACTCTACAGACATCCTCGGATTAAAATAATTATAATAATAATAAGTACGAGAATATTTGTATCATTAATAATTACGTTTCAGATTTATAGTCATGATTCTACGAGGCATCGTGATGACCTAAAATAATTAAAAGGACTACAAAAACACTGCAAATGTAAGTGAATAAATAAATAAGCACTGAACTCAATCGCGTTGATATAGCCATAGTGGAATAGAATGGACACATCTTCAACCTGCAACAGTATCTCCACCTCTGCTCCGGTGAAGTTAGATCTGCGTTTACTCGACCGGTGCTCGCTTTCCGCTTTGACATGACTCGCTTTCGAGTTGCTTTTGCGTGGATTCGGTCTATTCAACTGCACACGTCACTACGGTTGCGTGCCCTTATAAGGAGCTGGCGGGGCGTGTATGTGTGCAAAGCCAGATGAACAAGAACACGCATTCAAAGTAAGAAACCTCATTCGGGGGAGCACAGTTGAGAACTCTTCGGCTGTATAAGAACACTTATTCAGGCGTTCATGAATCTGGCGGAGATCTTTTTCTTACGTTGGTTTTCCGAAGTCCGTAAAAAACATTTCAGAAGAAACTTCAGAAAATGTTCGAGAATGAGGCCCATTGTCTTCATCAGCCCTAAGTTGTAAATATTATGTATAGTGAGGTCTTTCATCACATTTCATGAATTAGCTTCACACTCTGATATTGTTTATGTCCTGCTTTAGAGTTGTTCTACAGCTTATGATAACTGGACCATCTGTAATAGAGACTTCTGATTTATCTTTCTGTGTGTGTGTGTGTGTGTGTGTGTGTGTGTGTGTGTGTGTGTTTGCAGTGGGAGGAGAGAGTCCTGCAGATGGTGAGTATGAGAAATGCCAACCTAATACACTCTGGAAACTAAACCCGCTGTCCAGCATGT
>NC_045153.1:2475552-2493809 GCF_900700415.2 Clupea harengus | reverse complement strand
TGTAGATGAGCCATTAAGTGTTTGAAGTGTTACAGGCCAAAATAGAAAAAAATAGTACTTTTTTTTTTTTTACTGATTTTGTTTATTAATACACATGCATTAATACTTTTTTTTTTCAACTGATTTAAGTGTTACAGGCCAAAAGAGAAAAAGATTGTATGAGCATATTGGTAACCTCGACCGGTTTTTTTTAACTGATTTTGTTCATTAATATACATGCATAAATACTTTTTTTTTTTTTTTTTTTAACTGATTTTGTTCATCAATATACATGCATAAATACTTTTTTTTTTTTTTTTTTTACTGATTTTGTTCATCAATATACATAGATAAATACTTTTTTTTTTTTTTTTTTTAACTGATTTTGTTCATCAATATACATGCATAAATACTTTTTTTTTTTTTTTTACTGATTTTGTTCATCAATATACATGCATAAATACTTTATTTTTTATTTTTTTTAAACTGATTTTGTTTATCAATATACATGCAATAATACTTTTTTTTTAACTGATTTAAGTGTTACAGGCCAAAAGAGAAAAAGATTGTATGAGCATATTGGTAACCTCGACCGGTTAAGCAAAAAAGGCAGGAAAGTCATTGGCGAGACTTGTTAGGTGCTGACTAAGACTGTAGATGAGCCATTAAGTGCTTGAAGTGTTACAGGCCAAAAGAAAAAAATAATGTATGAGCATATTGGTAACCTCGACCGGTTAAGCAAAAAAGGCAGGAAAGTCATTGGCTAGCCTTGTTAGGTGCTGACTAAGACTGTAGATGAGCCATTAAGTGTTTGAAGTGTTAAAGGCCAAAATAGAAAAAAATAGTACGAGCATATTGGTAACCTCGACCGGTTAAGCAAAAAAGGCAGGAAAGTCATTGGCTAGCCTTGTTAGGTGCTGTAGATGAGCCTTTAAGTGTTTGAAGTGTTACAGGCCAAAATAGAAAAAAATAGTAAGAGCATATTGGTAACCTTGACCGGTTAAGCAAAAAAGGCAGGAAAGTCATTGGCTAGCCTTGTTAGGTACTGACTAAGATTGTAGATGAGCCATTAAGTGTTTGAAGTGTTACAGGCCAAAATAGAAAAAAATAGTACTTTTTTTTTTACTGATTTTGTTTATTAATACACATGCATTAATACTTTTTTTTTTCAACTGATTTAAGTGTTACAGGCCAAAAGAGAAAAAGATTGTATGAGCCAATGTAACCTCGACCGGTTAAGCAAAAAAGGCAGGAAAGTCATTGGCTAGCCTTGTTAGGTGCTGACTACGACTGTAGATGAGCCATTAAGTGCTTGAAGTGTTACAGGCCAAAAGAAAAAAATAATGTATGAGCATATTGGTAACCTCGACCGGTTAAGCAAAAAAGGCAGGAAAGTCATTGGCTAGCCTTGTTAGGTGCTGACTTGGACTGTATATGAGCCATTAAGTGTTTGAAGTGTTAAAGGCCAAAATAGAAAAAAATAGTAAGAGCATATTGGTAACCTCGACCGGTTAAGCAAAAAAGGCAGGAAAGTCATTGGCTAGCCTTGTTAGGTGCTGTAGATGAGCCTTTAAGTGTTTGAAGTGTTACAGGCCAAAATAGAAAAAAATAGTAAGAGCATATTGGTAACTTTGACCGGTTAAGCAAAAAAGGCAGGCAAGTCATTGGCTAGCCTTGTTAGGTACTGACTAAGACTGTAGATGAGCCATTACGTGTTTGAAGTGTTACAGGCCAAAATAGAAAAAAATTGTACTTTTTTTTTTTTACTGATTTTGTTCATCAATATACATGCATAAATACTTTTTTTTTTTTTTTTTAACTGATTTTGTTTATCAATATACATGCAATAATACTTTTTTTTTAACTGATTTAAGTGTTACAGGCCAAAAGAGAAAAAGATTGTATGAGCATATTGATGAGCCATTAAGTGTTTGAAGTGTTACAGGCCAAAATAGAAAAAAATAGTACTTTTTTTTTTTTTTTACTGATTTTGTTTATTAATACACATGCATTAATACTTTTTTTTTTCAACTGATTTAAGTGTTACAGGCCAAAAGAGAAAAATATTGTATGAGCCAATGTAACCTCGACCGGTTAAGCAAAAAAGGCAGGAAAGTCATTGGCTAGCCTTGTTAGGTACTGACTAAGACTGTAGATGAGCCATTAAGTGTTTGAAGTGTTACAGGCCAAAATAGAAAAAAATAGTAAGAGCATATTGGTAACTTTGACCGGTTAAGCAAAAAAGGCAGGAAAGTCATTGGCTAGCTTTGTTAGGTCCTGACTTGGACTGTAGTTAAGCCTTTAAGTGTTTGAAGTGTTACAGGCCAAAAGAAAAAAAAATTGTATGAGCATATTGGTAACCTCGACCGGTTAAGCAAAAAAGGCAGGAAAGTCATTGGCGAGACTTGTTAGGTGCTGACTAAGACTGTAGATGAGCCATTAAGTGCTTGAAGTGTTACAGGCCAAAAGAAAAAAATAATGTATGAGCATATTGGTAACCTCGACCGGTTAAGCAAAAAAGGCAGGAAAGTCATTGGCTAGCCTTGTTAGGTGCTGACTAAGACTGTAGATGAGCCATTTAGTGTTTGAAGTGTTACAGGCCAAAATAGAAAAAAATAGTAAGAGCATATTGGTAACCTCGACCGGTTAAGCAAAAAAGGCAGGGAAAGTCATTGGCTAGCCTTGTTAGGTGCTGACTAAGACTGTAGATGAGCCATTAAGTGTTTGAAGTGTTACAGGCCAAAATAGAAAAGAATAGTACTTTTTTTTTTTAACTGATTTTGTTTATCAATATACATACATAAATACTTTTTTTTTTTTTTTTTTTTTACTGATTTAAGTGTTACAGGCCAAAAGAGAAAAAATTTGTATGAGCATATTGGTAACCTCGACCGGTTAAGCAAAAAAGGCAGGAAAGCCATTGGCTAGCCTTGTTAGGTGCTGACTAAGACTGTAGATGAGCCATTAAGTGTTTGAAGTGTTACAGGCCAAAATAGAAAAAAATAGTACTTTTTTTTTTTTTTAACTGATTTTGTTTATCAACATACATGCCTAAATACTTTTTTTTTTTAACTGATTTAAGTGTTACAGGCCAAAAGAGAAAAAGATTGTATGAGCCAATGTAACCTCGACCGGTTAAGCAAAAAGGCAGGAAAGTCATTGGCTAGCCTTGTTAGGTACTGACTAAGACTGTAGATGAGCCATTAAGTGTTTGAAGTGTTACAGGCCAAAATAGAAAAAAAATAGTACTTTTTTTTTTTTACTGATTTTGTTTATCAATATACATGCATAAATACTTTTTTTTTTTTTTTTTTTTTTACTGATTTTGTTTATCAATATACATGCATGAATACTTTTTTTTTTTTTTTTTAACTGATTTAAGTGGTACAGGCCAAAAGAGAAAAAATTTGTATGAGGATATTGGTAACCTCGACCGGTTAAGCAAAAAAGGCAGGAAAGTCATTGGCTAGCCTTGTTAGGTGCTGACTAAGACTGTAGATGAGCCATTAAGTGTTTGAAGTGTTACAGGCCAACTTTGACCGGTTAAGCAAAAAAGGCAGGAAAGTCATTGGCTAGCCTTGTTAGGTGCTGTAGATGAGCCTTTAAGTGTTTGAAGTGTTACAGGCCAAAATAGAAAAAAATAGTAAGAGCATATTGGTAACTTTGACCGGTTAAGCAAAAAAGGCAGGAAAGTCATTGGCTAGCTTTGTTAGGTCCTGACTTGGACTGTAGTTAAGCCTTTAAGTGTTTGAAGTGTTACAGGGCAAAAGAAAAAAAAATTGTATGAGCATATTGGTAACCTCGACCGGTTAAGCAAAAAAGGCAGGAAAGTCATTGGCGAGACTTGTTAGGTGCTGACTAAGACTGTAGATGAGCCATTAAGTGCTTGAAGTGTTACAGGCCAAAAGAAAAAAATAATGTATGAGCATATTGGTAACCTCGACCGGTTAAGCAAAAAAGGCAGGAAAGTCATTGGCTAGCCTTGTTAGGTGCTGACTAAGACTGTAGATGAGCCATTAAGTGTTTGAAGTGTTAAAGGCCAAAATAGAAAAAAATAGTAAGAGCATATTGGTAACTTTGACGGGTTAAGCAAAAAAGGCAGGAAAGTCATTGGCGAGACTTGTTAGGTGCTGACTAAGACTGTAGATGAGCCATTAAGTGCTTGAAGTGTTACAGGCCAAAAGAAAAAAATAATGTATGAGCATATTGGTAACCTCGACCGGTTAAGCAAAAAAGGCAGGAAAGTCATTGGCTAGCCTTGTTAGGTGCTGACTAAGACTGTAGATGAGCCATTTAGTGTTTGAAGTGTTACAGGCCAAAATAGAAAAAAATAGTAAGAGCATATTGGTAACCTCGACCGGTTAAGCAAAAAAGGCAGGAAAGTCATTGGCTAGCCTTGTTAGGTACTGACTAAGACTGTAGATGAGCCATTAAGTGTTTGAAGTGTTACAGGCCAAAATAGAAAAAAATTGTACTTTTTTTTTTTTACTGATTTTGTTCATCAATATACATGCATAAATACTTTTTTTATTTTTTTTTTTAACTGATTTTGTTTATCAATATACATGCATAAATACTTTTTTTTTTTTTTTTAACTGATTTTGTTCATCAATATACATGCATAAATACTTTTTTTTTTTTTTTAACTGATTTTGTTCATCAATATACATGCATAAATACTTTTTTTTTTTTTTTTTTAACTGATTTTGTTTATCAATATACATGCATAAATACTTTTTTTTTTTTTTTTTTACTGATTTTGTTCATCAATATACATGCAATAATACTTTTTTTTTTTTAACTGATTTAAGTGTTACAGGCCAAAAGAGAAAAAGATTGTATGAGCATATTGGTAACCTCGACCGGTTAAGCAAAAAAGGCAGGAAAGTCATTGGCGAGACTTGTTAGGTGCTGACTAAGACTGTAGATGAGCCATTAAGTGCTTGAAGTGTTACAGGCCAAAAGAAAAAAATAATGTATGAGCATATTGGTAACCTCGACCGGTTAAGCAAAAAAGGCAGGAAAGTCATTGGCTAGCCTTGTTAGGTGCTGACTACGACTGTAGATGAGCCATTAAGTGCTTGAAGTGTTACAGGCCAAAAGAAAAAAATAATGTATGAGCATATTGGTAACCTCGACCGGTTAAGCAAAAAAGGCAGGAAAGTCATTGGCTAGCCTTGTTAGGTGCTGACTAAGACTGTAGATGAGCCATTAAGTGTTTGAAGTGTTAAAGGCCAAAATAGAAAAAAATAGTAAGAGCATATTGGTAACCTCGACCGGTTAAGCAAAAAAGGCAGGAAAGTCATTGGCTAGCCTTGTTAGGTGCTGTAGATGAGCCTTTAAGTGTTTGAAGTGTTACAGGCCAAAATAGAAAAAAATAGTAAGAGCATATTGGTAACTTTGACCGGTTAAGCAAAAAAGGCAGGAAAGTCATTGGCTAGCCTTGTTAGGTGCTGTAGATGAGCCTTTAAGTGTTTGAAGTGTTACAGGCCAAAATAGAAAAAAATAGTAAGAGCATATTGGTAACTTTGACCGGTTAAGCAAAATTGTACTTTTTTTTTTTTTACTGATTTTGTTCATCAATATACATGCATTAATACTTTTTTTTTTTTTTTTTTAACTGATTTTGTTTATCAATATACATGCAACAATACTTTTTTTTTTTTTTTAACTGATTTTGTTTATTAATACACATGCATTAATACTTTTTTTTTTCAACTGATTTAAGTGTTACAGGCCAAAAGAGAAAAAGATTGTATGAGCCAATGTAACCTCCACCGGTTAAGCAAAAAGGCAGGAAAGTCATTGGCTAGCCTTGTTAGGTGCTGACTACGACTGTAGATGAGCCATTAAGTGCTTGAAGTGTTACAGGCCAAAAGAAAAAAATAATGTATGAGCATATTGGTAACCTCGACCGGTTAAGCAAAAAAGGCAGGAAAGTCATTGGCTAGCCTTGTTAGGTGCTGACTAAGACTGTAGATGAGCCATTAAGTGTTTGAAGTGTTAAAGGCCAAAATAGAAAAAAATAGTAAGAGCATATTGGTAACCTCGACCGGTTAAGCAAAAAAGGCAGGAAAGTCATTGGCTAGCCTTGTTAGGTGCTGTAGATGAGCCTTTAAGTGTTTGAAGTGTTACAGGCCAAAATAGAAAAAAATAGTAAGAGCATATTGGTAACTTTGACCGGTTAACCAAAAAAGGCAGGAAAGTCATTGGCTAGCCTTGTTAGGTGCTGACTAAGACTGTAGATGAGCCATTAAGTGTTTGAAGTGTTAAAGGCCAAAATAGAAAAAAATAGTACGAGCATATTGGTAACCTCGACCGGTTAAGCAAAAAAGGCAGGAAAGTCATTGGCTAGCCTTGTTAGGTGCTGTAGATGAGCCTTTAAGTGTTTGAAGTGTTACAGGCCAAAATAGAAAAAAATAGTAAGAGCATATTGGTAACTTTGACCGGTTAAGCAAAAAAGGCAGGAAAGTCATTGGCTAGCTTTGTTAGGTCCTGACTTGGACTGTAGTTAAGCCTTTAAGTGTTTGAAGTGTTACAGGCCAAAAGAAAAAAAAATTGTATGAGCATATTGGTAACCTCGACCGGTTAAGCAAAAAAGGCAGGAAAGTCATTGGCGAGACTTGTTAGGTGCTGACTAAGACTGTAGATGAGCCATTAAGTGTTTGAAGTGTTACAGGCCAAAATAGAAAAAAATAGTAAGAGCATATTGGTAACCTTGACCGGTTAAGCAAAAAAGGCAGGAAAGTCATTGGCTAGCCTTGTTAGGTACTGACTAAGATTGTAGATGAGCCATTAAGTGTTTGAAGTGTTACAGGCCAAAATAGAAAAAAATAGTACTTTTTTTTTTTTTTTACTGATTTTGTTTATTAATACACATGCATTAATACTTTTTTTTTTCAACTGATTTAAGTGTTACAGGCCAAAAGAGAAAAAGATTGTATGAGCCAATGTAACCTCGACCGGTTAAGCCAAAAAAGGCAGGAAAGTCATTGGCTAGCCTTGTTAGGTGCTGACTACGACTGTAGATGAGCCATTAAGTGTTTGAAGTGTTACAGGCCAAAATAGAAAAAAATAGTAAGAGCATATTGGTAACTTTGACCGGTTAAGCAAAAAAGGCAGGGAAGTCATTGGCTAGCCTTGTTAGGTGCTGACTAAGACTGTAGATGAGCCATTAAGTGTTTGAAGTGTTACAGGCCAAAATAGAAAAAAATAGTAAGAGCATATTGGTAACCTCGACCGGTTAAGCAAAAAAGGCAGGAAAGTCATTGGCTAGCCTTGTTAGGTGCTGTAGATGAGCCTTTAAGTGTTTGAAGTGTTACAGGCCAAAATAGAAAAAAATAGTAAGAGCATATTGGTAACCTCGACCGGTTAAGCAAAAAAGGCAGGAAAGTCATTGGCTAGCCTTGTTAGGTGCTGTAGATGAGCCTTTAAGTGTTTGAAGTGTTACAGGCCAAAATAGAAAAAAATAGTAAGAGCATATTGGTAACTTTGACCGGTTAAGCAAAATTGTACTTTTTTTTTTTTACTGATTTTGTTCATCAATATACATGCATTAATACTTTTTTTTTTTTTTTTTAACTGATTTTGTTTATCAATATACATGCAACAATACTTTTTTTTTTTTTTAACTGATTTTGTTTATTAATACACATGCATTAATACTTTTTTTTTTCAACTGATTTAAGTGTTACAGGCCAAAAGAGAAAAAGATTGTATGAGCCAATGTAACCTCCACCGGTTAAGCAAAAAGGCAGGAAAGTCATTGGCTAGCCTTGTTAGGTGCTGACTACGACTGTAGATGAGCCATTAAGTGCTTGAAGTGTTACAGGCCAAAAGAAAAAAATAATGTATGAGCATATTGGTAACCTCGACCGGTTAAGCAAAAAAGGCAGGAAAGTCATTGGCTAGCCTTGTTAGGTGCTGACTAAGACTGTAGATGAGCCATTAAGTGTTTGAAGTGTTAAAGGCCAAAATAGAAAAAAATAGTAAGAGCATATTGGTAACCTCGACCGGTTAAGCAAAAAAGGCAGGAAAGTCATTGGCTAGCCTTGTTAGGTGCTGTAGATGAGCCTTTAAGTGTTTGAAGTGTTACAGGCCAAAATAGAAAAAAATAGTAAGAGCATATTGGTAACTTTGACCGGTTAACCAAAAAAGGCAGGAAAGTCATTGGCTAGCCTTGTTAGGTGCTGACTAAGACTGTAGATGAGCCATTAAGTGTTTGAAGTGTTAAAGGCCAAAATAGAAAAAAATAGTACGAGCATATTGGTAACCTCGACCGGTTAAGCAAAAAAGGCAGGAAAGTCATTGGCTAGCCTTGTTAGGTGCTGTAGATGAGCCTTTAAGTGTTTGAAGTGTTACAGGCCAAAATAGAAAAAAATAGTAAGAGCATATTGGTAACTTTGACCGGTTAAGCAAAAAAGGCAGGAAAGTCATTGGCTAGCTTTGTTAGGTCCTGACTTGGACTGTAGTTAAGCCTTTAAGTGTTTGAAGTGTTACAGGCCAAAAGAAAAAAAAATTGTATGAGCATATTGGTAACCTCGACCGGTTAAGCAAAAAAGGCAGGAAAGTCATTGGCGAGACTTGTTAGGTGCTGACTAAGACTGTAGATGAGCCATTAAGTGTTTGAAGTGTTACAGGCCAAAATAGAAAAAAATAGTAAGAGCATATTGGTAACCTTGACCGGTTAAGCAAAAAAGGCAGGAAAGTCATTGGCTAGCCTTGTTAGGTACTGACTAAGATTGTAGATGAGCCATTAAGTGTTTGAAGTGTTACAGGCCAAAATAGAAAAAAATAGTACTTTTTTTTTTTTTTTACTGATTTTGTTTATTAATACACATGCATTAATACTTTTTTTTTTCAACTGATTTAAGTGTTACAGGCCAAAAGAGAAAAAGATTGTATGAGCCAATGTAACCTCGACCGGTTAAGCAAAAAAGGCAGGAAAGTCATTGGCTAGCCTTGTTAGGTGCTGACTACGACTGTAGATGAGCCATTAAGTGTTTGAAGTGTTACAGGCCAAAATAGAAAAAAATAGTAAGAGCATATTGGTAACTTTGACCGGTTAAGCAAAAAAGGCAGGGAAGTCATTGGCTAGCCTTGTTAGGTGCTGACTAAGACTGTAGATGAGCCATTAAGTGTTTGAAGTGTTACAGGCCAAAATAGAAAAAAATAGTAAGAGCATATTGGTAACCTCGACCGGTTAAGCAAAAAAGGCAGGAAAGTCATTGGCTAGCCTTGTTAGGTGCTGTAGATGAGCCTTTAAGTGTTTGAAGTGTTACAGGCCAAAATAGAAAAAAATAGTAAGAGCATATTGGTAACCTCGACCGGTTAAGCAAAAAAGGCAGGAAAGTCATTGGCTAGCCTTGTTAGGTGCTGACTAAGACTGTAGATGAGCCATTAAGTGTTTGAAGTGTTACAGGCCAAAATAGAAAAGAATAGTACTTTTTTTTTTTTTAACTGATTTTGTTTATCAATATACATACATAAATACTTCTTTTTTTTTTTTTTTTTTTTACTGATTTAAGTGTTACAGGCCAAAAGAGAAAAAATTTGTATGAGCATATTGGTAACCTCGACCGGTTAAGCAAAAAAGGCAGGAAAGTCATTGGCTAGCCTTGTTAGGTGCTGACTAAGACTGTAGATGAGCCATTTAGTGTTTGAAGTGTTACAGGCCAAAAGAAAAAAATAATGTATGAGCATATTGGTAACCTCGACCGGTTAAGCAAAAAAGGCAGGAAAGTCATTGGCTAGCCTTGTTAGGTGCTGACTAAGACTGTAGATGAGCCATTTAGTGTTTGAAGTGTTACAGGCCAAAATAGAAAAAAATAGTAAGAGCATATTGGTAACCTCGACCGGTTAAGCAAAAAAGGCAGGAAAGTCATTGGCTAGCCTTGTTAGGTGCTGACTAAGACTGTAGATGAGCCATTAAGTGTTTGAAGTGTTACAGGCCAAAATAGAAAAGAATAGTACCTTTTTTTTTTTTAACTGATTTTGTTTATCAATATACATACATAAATACTTTTTTTTTTTTTTTGTTTTTTACTGATTTAAGTGTTACAGGCCAAAAGAGAAAAATATTGTATGAGCCAATGTAACCTCGACCGGTTAAGCAAAAAAGGCAGGAAAGTCATTGGCTAGCCTTGTTAGGTACTGACTAAGACTCTAGATGAGCCATTAAGTGTTTGAAGTGTTACAGGCCAAAATAGAAAAAAATAGTACTTTTTTTTTTTTTAACTGATTTTGTTTATCAACATACATGCCTAAATACTTTTTTTTTTAACTGATTTAAGTGTTACAGGCCAAAAGAGAAAAAGATTGTATGAGCCAATGTAACCTCGACCGGTTAAGCAAAAAAGGCAGGAAAGTCATTGGCTAGCCTTGTTAGGTACTGACTAAGACTGTAGATGAGCCATTAAGTGTTCGAAGTGTTACAGGCCAAAATAGAAAAAAATAGTACTTTTTTTTTTTAACTGATTTTGTTTATCAATATACATGCATGAATACTTTTTTGTTATTTTTTTAACTGATTTAAGTGGTACAGGCCAAAAGAGAAAAAATTTGTATGAGGATATTGGTAACCTCGACCGGTTAAGCAAAAAAGGCAGGAAAGTCATTGGCTAGCCTTGTTAGGTGCTGACTAAGACTGTAGATGAGCCATTAAGTGTTTGAAGTGTTACAGGCCAACTTTGACCGGTTAAGCAAAAAAGGCAGGAAAGTCATTGGCTAGCCTTGTTAGGTGCTGACTAAGACTCTAGATGAGCCATTAAGTGTTTGAAGTGTTACAGGCCAAAATAGAAAAAAAAAGTACTTTTTTTTTTTTTTTACTGATTTTGTTTATCAATACACATGCATAAATTCTTTTTTTTTTTTTTAACTGATTTTGTTTATCAATATACATGCATTAATACTTTTTTTTTTTAACTGGCAGGAAAGGCAGGAAAGTCATTGGCTAGCCTTGTTAGGTGCTGACTAAGACTGTAGATGAGCCATTTAGTGTTTGAAGTGTTACAGGCCAAAATAGAAAAAAATAGTAAGAGCATATTGGTAACCTCGACCGGTTAAGCAAAAAAGGCAGGAAAGTCATTGGCTAGCCTTGTTAGGTGCTGACTAAGACTCTAGATGAGCCATTAAGTGTTTGAAGTGTTACAGGCCAAAATAGAAAAAAAAAGTACTTTTTTTTTTTTTTACTGATTTTGTTTATCAATATACATGCATAAATACTTTTTTTTTAACTGATTTAAGTGTTACAGGCCAAAAGAGAAAAAGATTGTATGAGCATATTGGTAACCTCGACCGGTTAAGCAAAAAAGGCAGGAAAGTCATTGGCTAGCCTTGTTAGGTACTGACTAAGACTGTAGATGAGCCATTAAGTGTTTGAAGTGTTACAGGCCAAAATAGAAAAAAATAGTACTTTTTTTTTTTTTAACTGATTTTGTTTATCAATATACATGCATAAATACTTTTTTTTTTTTTTTTTACTGATTTTGTTTATCAATATACATGCATAAATACTTTTTTTTTTTTTTTTTACTGATTTTGTTTATCAATATACATGCATAAATACTTTTTTTTTTTAACTGATTTAAGTGTTACAGGCCAAAAGAGAAAAAGATTGTATGAGCCAATGTAACCTCGACCGGTTAAGCAAAAAAGGCAGGAAAGTCATTGGCTAGCCTTGTTAGGTACTGACTAAGACTGTATATGAGCCATTAAGTGTTTGAAGTGTTACAGGCCAAAATAGAAAAAAATATTACTTTTTTTTTTTAACTGATTTTGTTCATCAATATACATGCATAAATACTTTTTTTTTTTTTTAAACTGATTTTGTTTATCAATATACATGCAATAATACTTTTTTTTTTAACTGATTGAAGTGTTACCATAGGCGGAGATCCCGGGGGGACGGGGGGGACGGGGGGGACGTGTTCCCCCCTACCATAAAGTTGTCCCCCCCAACAATCATTGAAAAAAAAAAAAAAAAATTAAATAAAAATACGACGACACAAGCGGTGCTAATTATAGAAAAAAAAATGTGTTTTTTAAGTGTTGAAAAATCATGTTCCCCCTATTCCTCAAAGTGGTTTGGTTCACATGCTGTTTCCAACGGGCAGGGCTACCGGCAGCTCCGTGTTTCAGTTAATCAGCCCAGTAGCCTACACGGTCAGATTGTCAGACTGTTTCCTCCTCGGTCCCCTGTCGCTGCCGCTATGATACACGATATGTAAAGAGATTTACCTCATTCTCGAACGCAGTAAGAACATGTAAAGAAGAAGTTTTTTTCTAAACTCCATTTACGAAGTTCCAATCGATATGCACAAGTATACATAAGCTTATTAATGGATTGGCATGACAACGTGAACGTTTGCCGATAACACACGCATGCTGGTAATTAACACAGTTAAGATAGCTAGCTAGACAGTCTAGGACACTGTCCTGTCCTGTCAGGTTCATGCTAGTTAATAAACGTAGGTCTACATCTCAGTGCCTCTCCAGATTTGTTAAATTATCTGAAGTTAAATTAATGTCATCTTTTTCTGCGGTCCATGAACTAAGCTGGTATTGTAATATGGAGTGACAGTGGCGTAGGAGGTAGAGAAGTCATATTATAATCAAAAGGTTGCTAGTTCGATTCCCTGTTGAGCTGTTTTATAACTTATTTTGAGCATCAAGTTCTCTTGAACTTTGGACATTATTTGTCTGTGAATAGATATTTCGTGTTAGTACATTTAATGCTGTTTAGATAATTCTAAAATGACTTAGAATTTCTGTTTGTAAATGTGATGGGAGAATTCGGTATTTAGCAGTTTATGCTAGCTCTCGTGAAAGCAATTTTTTCATGTCCCCCCCCCGGAATTACACTCTGATATGTGACCATGTATTGTCCCCCCCTGCAACGAAATGGGATCTCCGCCCCTGAGTGTTACAGGCCAAAAGAGAAAAAGATTGTATGAGCATATTGGTAACCTCGACCGGTTAAGCAAAAAAGGCAGGAAAGTCATTGGCTAGCCTTGTTAGGTGCTGACTAAGACTGTAGATGAAACATTAAGTGTTTGAAGTGTTACAGGCCAAAATAGAAAAAAATAGTACTTTTTTTTTTTTTTTACTGATTTTGTTTATCAATATACATGCATAAATACTTTTTTTTTTAACTGATTTAAGTGTTACAGGCCAAAAGAGAAAAAGATTGTATGAGCCAATGTAACCTCGACCGGTTAAGCAAAAAAGGCAGGAAAGTCATTGGCTAGCCTTGTTAGGTACTGACTAAGACTGTAGATGAGCCATTAAGTGTTTGAAGTGTTACAGGCCAACTTTGATCGGTTAAGCAAAAAAGGCAGGAAAGTCATTGGCTAGCCTTGTTAGGTGCTGACTAAGACTGTAGATGAGCCATTAAGTGTTTGAAGTGTTACAGGCCAAAATAGAAAAAAAAAGTACTTTTTTTTTTTTTTACTGATTTTGTTTATCAATACACATGCATAAATACTTTTTTTTTTACTGATTTTGTTTATCAATATACATGCATAAATACTTTTTTTTTTCTTTTTTTAACTGATTTAAGTGGTACAGGCCAAAAGAGAAAAAATTTGCATGAGCATATTGGTAACCTCGACCGGTTAAGCAAAAAAGGCAGGAAAGTCATTGGCTAGCCTTGTTAGGTGCTGACTAAGACTGTAGATGAGCCATTAAGTGTTTGAAGTGTTACAGGCCAACTTTGACCGGTTAAGCAAAAAAGGCAGGAAAATCATTGGCTAGCCTTGTTAGGTGCTGACTAAGACTGTAGATGAGCCATTAAGTGTTTGAAGTGTTACAGGCCAAAATAGAAAAAAATAGTACTTTTTTTTTTTTAGCTAATTTTGTTTATCAATATACATGCATAAATACTTTTTTTTTTTTTACTGATTTTGTTTATCAATATACATGCATAACTACTTTTTTTTTCTTTTTTTAACTGATTTAAGTAGTACAGGCCAAAAGAGAAAAAATTTGTATGAGCATATTGGTAACCTCGACCGGTTAAGCAAAAAAGGCAGGAAAGTCATTGGCTAGCCTTGTTAGGTGCTGACTAAGACTGTAGATGAGCCATTAAGTGTTTGAAGTGTTAAAGGCATAGAAAAAAATAGTAAGAGCATATTGGTAACTTTGACCGGTTAAGCAAAAAAGGCAGGAAAGTCATTGGCTAGCCTTGTTAGGTGCTGACTAAGACTGTAGATGAGCCATTAAGTGTTTGAAGTGTTACAGGCCAAAATAGAAAAAAACAGTACTTTTTTTTTTTTAACTGATTTTGTTTATCAATATACATGCATAAATACTTTTTTTTTTTTTTTTTTTTTACTGATTTTGTGTATTAATACACATGCATTAATACTTTTTTTTTAACTGATTTAGGTGTTACAGGCCAAAAGAGAAAAAGATTGTATGAGCCAATGTAACCTCGACCGGTTAAGCAAAAAAGGCAGGAAAGTCATTGGCTAGCCTTGTTAGGTGCTGACTAAGACTGTAGATGAGCCATTAAGTGTTTGAAGTGTTACAGGCCAAAATAGAAAAAAAAAGTACTTTTTTTTTTTTTTTACTGATTTTGTTTATCAATACACATGCATAAATACTTTTTTTTTTCTTTTTTTAACTGATTTAAGTGGTACAGGCCAAAAGAGAAAAAATTTGTACGAGCATATTGGTAACCTCGACCGGTTAAGCAAAAAAGGCAGGAAAGTCATTGGCTAGCCTTGTTAGGTGCTGACTAAGACTGTAGATGAGCCATTAAGTGTTTGAAGTGTTACAGGCCAAAATAGTACTTTTTTTTTTTTTAACTGATTTTGTTTATCAATATACATGCATAAATACTTTTTTTTTTAACTGATTTAAGTGTTACAGGCCAAAAGAGAAAAAGATTGTATGAGCCAATGTAACCTCGACCGGTTAAGCAAAAAAGGCAGGAAAGTCATTGGCTAGCCTTGTTAGGTACTGACTAAGCCTGTAGATGAGCCATTAAGTGTTTGAAGTGTTACAGGCCAAAATAGAAAAAAATAGTACTTTTTTTTTTAACTGATTTTGTTTATCAATATACATGCATAAATACTTTTTTTTTTTTTTTTTTTTTACTGATTTTGTTTATCAATATACATGCATAAATACTTTTTTTTTTTCTTTTTTTAACTGATTTAAGTGGTACAGGCCAAAAGAGAAAAAATTTGCATGAGCATATTGGTAACCTCGACCGGTTAAGCAAAAAAGGCAGGAAAGTCATTGGCTAGCCTTGTTTGGTGCTGACTAAGACTGTAGATGAGCCATTAAGTGTTTGAAGTGTTACAGGCCAAAATAGAAAAAAATAGTACTTTTTTTTTTTTTTTACTGATTTTGTTTATTAATACACATGCATTAATACTTTTTTTTTAACTGATTTAAGTGTTACAGGCCAAAAGAGAAAAAGATTGTATGAGCCAATGTAACCTCGACCGGTTAAGCAAAAAAGGCAGGAAAGTCATTGGCTAGCCTTGTTAGGTGCTGACTAAGACTGTAGATGAGCCATTTAGTGTTTGAAGTGTTACAGGCCAAAATAGAAAAAAATTGTAAGAGCATATTGGTAACTTTGACCGGTTAAGCAAAAAGACAGGAAAGTCATTGGCTAGCCTTGTTAGGTGCTGACTACGACTGTAGATGAGCGATTAAGTGTTTGAAGTGTTACAGGCCAAAATAGAAAAAAAATAGTAAGAGCATATTGGTAACTTTGACCGGTTAAGCAAAAAAGGCAGGAAAGTCATTGGCTAGCCTTGTTAGGTGCTGACTAAGACTGTAGATGAGCCATTAAGTGCCTGAAGTGTTACAGGCCAAAAGAAAAAAATAATGTATGAGCATATTGGTAACCTCGACCGGTTAAGCAAAAAAGGCAGAAAAGTCATTGGCTAGCTTTGTTTAGGTGCTGACTAAGACTGTAGATGAGCCATTTAGTGTTTGAAGTGTTACAGGCCAAAATAGAAAAGAATAGTAAGCGCATATTGGTAACTTTGACCGGTTAAGCAAAAAGACAGGAAAGTCATTGGCTAGCCTTGTTAGGTGCTGACTACGACTGTAGATGAGCCATTAAGTGTTTGAAGTGTTACAGGCCAAAATAGAAAAAAATAGTAAGAGCATATTGGTAACTTTGACCGGTTAAGCAAAAAAGGCAGGAAAGTCATTGGCTAGCCTTGTTAGGTGCTGACTAAGACTGTAGATGAGCCATTAAGTGTTTGAAGTGTTACAGGCCAAAATAGAAAAAAATAGTAAGAGCATATTGGTAATTTTGACCAGTTAAGCAAAAAAGGCAGGAAAGTCATTGGCTAGCCTTGTTAGGTGCTGACTAAGACTGTAGATGAGCCATTAAGTGTTTGAAGTGTTACAGGCCAAAATAGAAAAAAAAAGTACTTTTTTTTTTTTTTTACTGATTTTGTTTATCAATACACATGCATAAATACTTTTTTTTTTAACTGATTTTGTTTATCAATATACATGCATAAATACTTTTTTTTTTGTACTGATTTTGTTCATCAATATGTTAATGTTTAGATACAATGTTTAGATACAGGATGATAAGATTTTTAATGTTTAGATACATGATAAGATGTTTAATGTTTAGATACATGATGAGATGTTTAATGTTTAGATATATGTAGTATATGATGATAAGATGTTTAATGTTTAGATACATGATGATAAGATGTTTAATGTTTAGATACATGATAAGATGTTTTAATGTTTAGATACATGATAAGATGTTTAATGTTGAGATACGTGATAATAAGATGTTTAATGTTTAGGTACATGATGATAAGATGTTTTAATGTTTAGATACATGATAAGATGTTTAATGTTTAGATACATGATAAGATGTTTAATGTTTAGATACATGATGATAAGATGTTTAATGTTTAGATACATGATGATAAGATGTTTAATGTTTAGATACATGTAGTATATGATGATAAGATGTTTAATGTTTAGATACATGATAAGATGTTTAATGTTTAGACACATGATGATAAGATTAGATACATGATGATAAGATGTTTAATGTTTAGATACATGTAGTACATGATGTTAAGATGTTTCATGTTTAGATACATGATGACAAGATGTTTAATGTTTAGATACATACAATATTAAACATCTTATCATCATGTATCTAAACATTAAACTTGTTATCATCATATGTATCTAAACATTAAACCATCTTATAATCATGTATCTAAACATTAAATTTGTTATCATCATATAATTTGATGATAACAAATTTAATGTTTAGATACATGATTATAAGATGGTTTAATGTTTAGATACATATGATGATAACAAGTTTAATGTTTAGATACATGATGATAAGATGTTTAATATTTAGATACATGTAGTATATGATGATAACATGTTTAATGTTTAGATACATGATTATAAGATGTTTAATGTTTAGATACATGTAGTATATGATGATAAGATGTTTCATGTTTAGATACATGATGGTAAGATGTTTAATGTTTAGATACATGATAATAAGATGTTTAATAATTAGATACATCTTGATAAGATTAGATACATGTTAAGATGTTTAATGTTTAGATACATGTAGTATATGATGATAACAAATGTAATGTTTAGATACATGATTATAAGATGTTTAATGTTTAGATACATGTAGTATATGATGATAACATGTTTAATGTTTAGATACATGTAGTATATGATGATAACAAATGTAATGTTTAGATACATGATTATAAGATGTTTAATGTTTAGATACATGGAGTATATGATGATAACATGTTTAATGTTTAGATACATGTAGTATATGATGATAACAAATGTAATGTTTAGATACATGATTATAAGATGTTTAATGTTTAGATACATGTAGTATATGATGATAACAAATGTAATGTTTAGATACATGATTATAAGACGTTTAATGTTTAGATACATGTAGTATATGATAACATGTTTAGATACATGTAGTATATGATGATAACAAATGTAATGTTTAGATACATGATTATAAGATGTTTAATGTTTAGATACATGTAGTATATGATGATAACATGTTTAATGTTTAGATACATGTAGTATATGATGATAACAAATGTAATGTTTAGATACATGATTATAAGATGTTTAGATACATGTAGTATATGATGATAACATGTTTAATGTTTAGATACATGTAGTATATGATAACATGTTTAGATACATGTAGTATATGATGATAACAAATGTAATGTTTAGATACATGATTATAAGATGTTTAATGTTTAGATACA